>NW_019641681.1:2388885-2400431 GCF_000599845.2 Trichogramma pretiosum
GTATCAAGGCTGGAATTATCAAGCCGATCAGCAGTGGAATAGGGCAGGTTGGTTAGATCAACGGAAAAATAATTGGATGAATCCATGGGCCGATTACGGTCCATTCGGCGGTTTGGAACGAGAAGCAAAGGTAGATCCGGATAGTACCAGTTTAGACGACAGGCCCAGAAGCACTGTATCGCAGGACGATGCTCGATCTAGAAATCTTCAAACTTCTTGTGGAGAATCACCCCGGAGTACTTACAGTCAATCTCCGAGGAGTTATCCTATTTCCCCTAGGGGATCTTTATCAAATATTTCAAATTGCCCGTCAACGCCACAAGATCAACGTCTCATTTCTCCGAGAAGTTCTGGTTATTCGTCCGGTCCAAACGATTTCAATTTTTCATCGCCATCGCCTCGCAATTGTCAAAATCCATCAGAGAGTCCCCACAGGGCTACGCCAACCAAAAGTATTCAACACACTTCTACACCCATTGGTTCTGAAAATTCTCGTAAAAACCAATCGCCTAATATCAATCAGTTGCGAAGTCCGCTTTTAAATTCATCCGATAGCTACACGTCTAGCTTAAACTCTCCTGGCTATCCCGTAAATCAGCCTCAGCGATATCCAAGTAATGTAGTACCTAACTCTCCGGATCCACAAACTCAGAGTCATTCGATGTTTGGAGCTTCAAATCCTGATTATCTTCATGGTCAATCATTTCCGAATCAAAATTACCAAAGTCTACCTGGTGCAAACTATCCAGCTACATCGATTGAACAATCGAATTGGAGCTCTTTGTCATCTTGGGGCAACGACGGTTTGAAAAAGTCATCTCCATCGGCATTTTATCCTGGAGCGGCAGCATCATCAGGAACTCCTTCGAAATTTGAAGGAAGTAATGAATTGTCAAAACCCTCTTGGGATTCTACATCACAATCGCCATTCAGAGTGCCTAAAGGTAGACCTCCGTCAAGAACAAATGGCGGTCAGACCGATAATAGCACTCAACAAGCTGCAACGCCAAAAACATTCCTCAAACCGAATGAGCCCAATAAAAACAGTTCATTGGTGGAAAATCAAAGTGGCATTGACAAACCACATAATTATGGACAGAGCCCATCTAAAAAAGCTGACTGGCCACCTCATGATAAATTGAAAGAAGGTACATATTTAATTTTCATGAAACATTTTTATTATAAATCATAAACATGTTACAAGTAATAAACTTTGCATTACAGGTTTTCAAGAAAATGCAAAAGATCTACCGAGTCAAAATCCAAATTTAAACTGGCCTGGAGCCGAAATGAAGCCCGTTCAAGACTTTCACGCAGTGCCAGGCTTGAATCATCCAGCAGCATTTCCTCATCAATACGGATACCATCCACCAGGTTATCCGGTATTTGACAAGACTTATCCAAACACTTGGGATGGTTACAATTATAATCCCACAGCTTATCACCATGCTCAAGCACCAGAATATCCTGGTGCAGCACAGTTTTACCGGCCGCCAAAGCGTGATCCTTGTTTTCCGACTGGCCCTCAGTATCCGTTCCAGAACGTGCCTGGGCCTTATCAAGGTTTGGCCCCTGGCTGGGCTCGTTGGGATCCTGCGACAGGCTGTCCTCGCTGGGATCTGTACGGGCCAACTTCTTACCTGCCAGTTTTAGCAGAAACGACGCCGAAGGCCGAGCCCTTGGGGGAGGTTGCTGACTACTCGGACAACGAGGAGTGCTTCAAAGACTCGCAAATGGGCGGAGTTGCGATAGCTTTGGGTCATGGTAGTGTACTCTTTGAATGTGCAAAGCATGAGATGCACGCCACTACTGCCCTGAAGAGACCCAACCGACTGAACCCAACTCGCATTAGCCTTGTATTCTATCAGCATCGTAATCTCAACAGGCCCAGACACGGCTGGGACGAATGGGAGGAAAAGATGCGTCTGAAAAAACTAGGTATCACGACTACTGGCACTGGTCCATCTACGACAACCACCGCTACCACTACGACGGCTTCGAGCCAGTCCGGTGTCAGTGGAAGTCAAAGCAGTACAACCTCCACGAGTGTGGGCCAACCGGTTTCACAATTGCCGCTGCTGCCATACCTGCCGAATGTGCCGAGCTCGCAGTTCATGTTGCGTTCGCCGACCTATACCACTATGACGTGGACCACACTCTTCCCAATGCATCCCTGTATGATCACAGGACCTTACCAGGAAGGTGGAGCCATCGGATGATTATCGAATGGGTCCTCCGACCCATCGAGCTAGCCATAACCGTTTACCAATGCAAAAAAAACTGCCTCAGCGAGCTGTGTTTCCATTTAAAGTTTCCTCACTTCAATCTTAAACAAAAAAACCCTGATGAATTTTTTAACTTTAGATTTTTAAGTTCAACGTATTTTCAGTTTTTTTTCTCAGAGGTGTATAAATCTGTTATTGTTTTACTCGCTGATAACGCGGGAATCTTTCTCGAACAAAATTTTCATCGTGAAAAAAATCTTAAAATATGTAGATATAAACAAGATGATATATTTGTAGAACATATGAAATTATTTGTTACGAAAGTTCTCGCATTGTATCCTATACCAATTTGCGTGATTTATTTTTAAGCCAGTGAGTTTATATTTATATAATATCTTCAAGTCGGAAGATAAATATATGATTGATTGGGTAATGTAGGAAACTTGTTTTTACTCTTTACGCCATGTATATCAATCGACTGAAGCTGTTCTTTGTACGAAAAGAATTTTTCAATTACTGAAATTGAATACTTGTACATATTAGGTGACATTTATAATATTTTTAAATAAGTAATAACTTCCACATGATATACGATGGTATATTAATTTTATTTTACATCTGCTGTGGTATCGCGCAAACAAGTACCAGTTTGGCGTGTATGTACATTAGAAATACTGTGTGTGGTAACGAATAATCATGTAGGCAAAAGTTTATTAATAATTTATACATAATTATTGTTTTTAGCATTCATTTATTTATTTATTTGTATTTATTTTTTAGATTTTATTAGAACAAATTTGTACGTTAAAAGATGGACTTTCAATCTAAAACAATCTAATGTTTTTTAAGTATTGATTTTTAGATAAACTTATTGTATCTATAAAAATTGTATGAAATCATTCATATATTTGTATAACGCGAGGAGTCGTGCGCTTGAAACAGCAATTCGATATTATAATGTTTTAAGCAATTTAAAAATTAGTTATTAATTGATCAACAAGTAGCAATTAATAATTAATTAATTGTTGAATTGATGATCCTCTTATTCAGAGTATTATAATAAGAATCACTATCATTATTTTTAATTCATGACATGAATCATCATCTCCTAATATAATTAGAAAAATAATTTGATTTTTACTCATTTTTTATCGATATCATGTTAATGGATAAAAGAGTGTTTTGTATCACTATAATAATTGATAATACTACTTTTACTGGTACATGTGAATCAGGAGAGTGAGTTTTTAAAAGTGCCGTATAGAATAAGGTGTGAACTTTACGGCATCTGATAAAAAATGAGAGGCCTGATGTTTCTAATAAACCTTGCTCACACACGACTGTATCAAGCGACGTCCCAAAGGAAGCTGTTGCGAAATTGTTGCACTCATTCCGCAAAGCCATTAATATAATATTATTGTAATAAGGCGTCTTCTCTTAATGATATATTAATATAAATTCGAAGTTTGCATAGTTAAGCTCAATATCACATGTTCGTTTTTTTCTATCGTAAGTGTGTGATATATATATATATATATATTACACAATCATTGTAAGAACATGAAATATTCCATTAAAAATTATTATTTGCTCATTCATTATTTCTGTTCCTTTTTTTCGTTTTGAACATTTTTCACTTTTTTCCACACAAATTCATAAATACAAGATATAAATTTGAATATTCATATTATATTTTTCATAAATCTGATTCTCACATCTGATAGAATCATTGCAATTTTAATGAAAAAGATGATTTTTAACGATAAATTTATTGCATAAATTTTGTATACGATGATTCTAGCTTGAAGCTGGATGATTTTAATAATAGTTTAAACTGAGTATTGGTTGCTTACTTTTCAAATAGCAGTGGTGTTTTTATTAAATTAATACTAAAAGAACAAAACAAAACAATTTACTTGTTCATCAATTTTAAAAATCTTTTTTCGATGAACTTTTTTATAAATAGATTTTGATGAAAAATACATTTAATATTCAACAATTTTTTTATGTATTTTATTTAGTTTTTTGTGATGTTATTTCATTAATATACAACCGTTCTATAAAGATAAAAAAATCAGTGAAATATTTGTACAGTAAGAAACACTGCCACATTCTTGAAAAAGTTTAATGAAGTATTTCTTCAAAAATTGAAACTGAAATACTTCGACAAAGACATGAAAAATTAAACTGTTATAACATGAGTCGATGCCAAAATATAAAATAAAATTACATGTTTAAAAAGTTAGTTGAATAAAATATAACGTATATTAACGATAGAAAATTTACGAAAAAGAAGATTATATAAGAATTAATACAATACAAAGTGAAATGAAATAAAATACATTTGAATGATAAAAAAGAGAATTCTACAAAGTTACAACTAAATGAAAGCAAATTAATAAGCGAAGAGTTGAACATGTATTTTTTCTTCCAATGCCAAAAATGACATTTTGTTTTATATGAAAACCAGTAGAAAACTCATAAAAAGAAAAAATATATATGGTGAGCTATGCAATATCAAAATCATTCAATGTGTATTTCTCATTAAATTAATCTTGACCGCCTTAATGATCCAAAATAACTGAACAATTAATGAAGAAAAAAATGATTTAAGATTTCACGAAAAGTGTACAACGTCAAAAAAATCCTCAGAAACGGATGTTATGCAAAATTTTCTGCAGTCTGTCAAATTTCATTGGACTAGTGGATTTGTAAATTTAAAGAAAACTGAATTTTCAAGTTTAACGAGATTTTAAAAGAGTCATTTTAAAAAGTTTATTAAATTATACAACTCACGTTTTGTAAATATTCTAAAACAAAGATAAGGATGAAAAGCTATTAAACTATGAACTTTTGATGATTTATAAAAAACCATACAATGATTTTTTGAAGTATGATTTTTGTAAATTTTATATGTGTACCACGTGAGAGTAAGCGAAAAATATCGCGGTTCGACAGCTCTCCAGTATAAAAAGAGTGAAAGATGAAAACAAACTATAAAAATGATGATATGCAAGTTGAAAAACTAATGAAAAATATATAAATATGAATATATTCTAAAATTATAAGATATCACGTAACGGTGAAAAATATTTATTTGTTTGAACGCGATAATTTTTTACTCGTAGCATAAATCAACATCGAGCGATGAAGTTTTGTAAATCGTTTTTGTAAATGCAATGATTTTGGAAACTGTAAAAGCAATCTAATGAAAGACTCATGAAAAAAAATATGAATCGGAAACGTTTAAATGCCGAAGTACGTGTCAATATGCATAAGAGTATACAATATAGTTATCGTTTAATTCAATAAAGTTCGAGAGGTGCGCACCGGAGCTACTAATCGACACTTTTATTGCACGATGATAATGCTTACAAGCATGATTTCTCGATATAACTGAAACTGTAAAACAATCGAGGAATAAAAAAAAATATAGTAAACTTAAGCGATAGTACTATCGATGTAAGTTTTTAAGATATAAGTGATAAACGATATGATGCAAATGTATAAGCCCGAAGTATAAATTCGTTCTTTGTGAATATACAATGAGAAAGAGAGAGAAACGATAGAAAAATACATAAAAAAACTTTTATGAATACATTGTTTGCATTGGTATTTTTTTTGCGCCTTCATTAGCAACCCATCTATCCTCACGAAAACTGTTTCACCTTTTCACTTTTGCGTTTACGGAGCAGCAGCAGCAGAAGGTACGTACTTTTCAGACGTCGTGCGCGGCCAATTAAGTTTTCACGTGCCCCGCATGCACGTAACGCATCATCATTATCATCGTCATTCGCCTCCGCTATATGTATACAATATATGTATATGTTTATTCAATGGCAAAAGAGATGCGTACAGTGAAAAATTTTCAAGGTTTCACTAAGTTCATATGGCATATTGCGGTTACGCTGGAAAAGCATATATGCTCGTTATGCCGACGAACATGATGGCAGGCAGCTGAGGTCTTTGACCGAGCTGACTCCGAGGCACGCTCCAAAGTATCACAATGATAAACACCGACAAAAGGATCCGTGAAAGACATAATCCAATCTGCGTCTGCCCGAGCACGAAGAAAGCGCACGCACACACAGGACTAATTGTTCAGGATAAGGATCTAAGGGCCAGCTCGTGCTCAGTTGTGACTATTTTTCTAGAAAAACGAACGTCTAAGTCTGTCCATTCGAGCTGAAATGAAAGAAAAAAAAGAACGAAATGAACATGCTCAAACTCACGCAAAGCAATGCGGCAATTAGTCAAATCTCCGCGCGAAGCAGGCAGTGAATATACGAGTATAATTTTGAGCGCGATATACATCATTTTCACTTTCTTTTTCTGCAGCAGCTGTGGCTAAAATGTTAAAATATATCTGCATATTCATACGTATGCGCGCGAGTGTCTGTGTGTCTGTGTGCGAGACTTTCGAGCCCATATATGCACCGCGATCAACAACGCACCATATAGCACTCGGGTGCACGCATTTGATCTTCCGCGCTGCGTCTGCAGTTGTATATAAGCGCAGACACACACACACACACACACACACACACACACACACACACACACACACACACATGCACGCGTGAATTTTTCGCTCGGGTATCTTCGAGAAAATAAACGACTCGATAAAACATAACGTATAACCAACTCGAACTCGTTGTACGAAGAGTGTATGTGTACGCGCAAAACTGTGGACGCAGCTCTGGAGATGATAAATCTCTCTGAATAAACGGAGAAAGAGAGAGAGAGAGAGAGAGAGATGCAACGATACACGGAGAGAGAGAAAGAGAGAGTGTAAACGCGAGCAGCTTATTTTAATTAGTCCGAATATCTACTCGTGTAACGTACTTTAACACGCGTACAACATTCATGCAAGGATGTTGAATTGCGAAATTTAGACGCTCGAATGAAGATACACGACTCGAAAAGACAACGGCGCAGGGCAATGTCTCTGGTCTGCCTTAGCCACAACTTGAGATTTGATTTATAAACGTATACTCTCATACACATTTTCCTCTCCCATTCCTCCCTTTAACGAATCAGTGAACGGTTAAAAAAAAGACATAATTCGCAGGTAGACCTACTGACCGCTACGCTGCAGCAGCATCCCATCATGATCATCATCAAAATCGCATGACCGCTGCTTAAAATGCACACACACACATACACGTGTATGCACTCACGGACTCATACGATCGACCTGAAAACTCTGCGGCTTGGGATGTATATTACGAATTTAAAAGTAGGCATCGATCCTCGCTCATATGCTCGAAAATCGATGGCTCGACAAACTGCATTTCTGCTGGTGTGTGCCGCCTCGCGTGGCTAAAAACACGTATATCGGTTAATATCGATTTATTCGCCTTTCGCTCTGTGTATATGATAAAATATTAATGAAACATGTGTAGCTTCGAGAGAAATAGACAGAGAACGAGAGAGAGGAGCTAAATTGGAATTTCAATCGACTGCTAAAGTAAGTGTGCTAGTATACGGTAACGGTCGTCGCGGCGCTGTGTGCCGAGGGCATCGTAAAACGCATATAAAATACATAAACACAACGGGCAGATTCTCTCACATGAATCTAATAGCGGCGCACAACAACGCACAGCCGCGCGAACTCGTCGTAATGTATAAATATATAGGCGCTTAGCTGTCGTAATTGATAATTGCTCAGGTCCGCTGCTGTGTTTTCGAGCCGTGCCAGTGTACCTATTGCGCGACGAACAATATATACTACACGCAGATATAAAACGATTCGCGTATGTATATGGATTTTCTCATTACGAAAAGGTACGTTCATGGCGGACTCGAAGTAGGCTCCTGTGACCAAAGGATAAGTAGGCGCAGCTAATACATGAATCGCTTATATATTATTATGAATGTAAAAAAATTAGCCATACGGCATATTGCGCGTTAAAAGCCGTCGAGCTGCTGCTATAAGCCCGTGAGCGAAGGAAATCAATCGATCATCGCTCAATATAAATCTCGTAAATAACACTTCGATACTTTACAGCCACGCATGTAGCTTGTAGTATCCATATAGGTGCACACTTACGTGCTGCAATATAATAATCCGCGCACACGAGCTCTCGAGTTAGAACATTTTATATTTTTTATACGGTTGAAAGTGCATGGGCGAATCGTAAAAAGCAGTACATGCGAGGCTATAGAATAGACAAGTTGCACCGAGGAGCGCGATGTAGTGCACACGATACATAAAAACGCGTTATATTGTTCAAACATCGTAACGATCGATCTGCGATACAAAAGAAGAGCGTCGATAATGCGTCGATCGCTATGGCCAATAACGATAATCACATAATGTATATATAACACGCGTACATGTGCGTATATGTACGAAGCAAGGAAGAAAAAGAGAGCTTGCGCTCTCCGATCTGCACTCCGAACAGCAACAACATGCGGCGGCCACTTAAATATACGCGCGTGCGGCGATCGTCGCATTAGCGTAACGACCGACCATTTAAAGGGACATGTATTAGCTGTATCGGTGTGCAGCGTGCGCGCACTCCAGCTACATACACGGCAGATCGCGAGTCCCTCTCTCTCTCTCTTTCTCTCTCTCGCTCGCTCGTAATATAGACCTATAGACCCAATTGCGCTGCTGCAGCGCAAGGAAGAAAAGGTGCGATTATCCCGTCGCTCGAAACGCACGTATATAAGTATATACACAGCAGCCGCAGCATAAATGCACAAGTCGGGAGGCACACGCGCGCGGGGGCTATAACGGTTTTTTAGCCCGAAGGCCGACGTCCGAGTGCTGCTGTTGCTCTCGTACGACTGCTGCAGCAGCGGTGGTCTTTTCTGCATCACGACACGAAGAAAAATTGACTCGACGCTACTGCGCTTCGCTAAATAATATATGTAAAATCTGTCAATCGCGTCGCGCCATTGTGCGCGTAGCAGTAAGAGACGATGCTAAAAAGAAAAAAGACTGACATAGAGGAAGAAAAGGCGCAAGTATATGTGTGTGTGTCTATATATTTTTCGCCTAACTTCTATCTGTAATCTAGTCTGTGTGTGTGTGCGTATGTGTATTCAAACTCTGTTCCAGTCATTTCTGTACACGTGAATGTATGCACGGCAATGCAATAAATACTGCCGTTCTCGCGTAGAGTGTGTAGGCAACACACGGCACTGCGCAGAGTACGTTGGCATACCGAGGGGCGTTTGATGCCCACGAGAAGGACTCTGAGTCAGCGAGATCACTATTTATATACGCGCACACACAGCCTCGGCTATCTTTCTTATAACTTGCATTTTCTTTATTTCCGATTCGTATGTATAGTATAATAATACGAGCACCCATTGCGCGGCCAATCACGATCTCAGATCTTATAAGCAGTAGCCCTCGGGGCTCTCAATGAAATAATCCAACGCGAATATCGCGACCAATATAACGCATTTTTTTCGTTAGCCTAGGCTTGTCTGTATCATCATGCTGTAGAAAAGCGACGAGCCTTCGCAGTTCTTTTCCCGCCCAATATGCTCAATAAACTCAATACGTGCGTGTGTATATTATTTAAGTATACACGTTATATTTTACTTTAAAATAAGACCCCGACGAGTATAAAGTTGCGTGCATTATATTGCACACATATGCGCAGGAGGGAACTATCTGTCCAGTAATCAGTGAAAAGGAGCGGAGCTCGAGGAAAAACGAAAGGTAAAAGGACGAAAATGACGATGGACAAGGTTGCTGTCGGACCCAACGTCGTTGTTATTGCGCTCGTGTTCTTGTCTCGAGTGCGGTGCGATGAGCTGCTCGACGCGTACACTTCACTTAATAATATTCGATCTTTTCCAGCTTTGAGAGCATGCGATCGCATTTACTTTCGCAAAACTTTGCCTATTGGGATACATACAAAACTTGGCACGGGCATTCGTTCGAGTCCTGCGTAAGTACATACGAGATTCTAAATTCTATATCTCTCGAGGAAATTCGTCGGATTTATTACGGCGGCAGGAGCGCGCGACGCTGAGGTAGCGTGCCAGATAGCAATGCCGCCTCGTATTTGTGTATCGCGGAATATACCGCTAAGAAGCTGCTGCCACTGTTCTGCGTGCAGTGATAGGCCACATATATATCTAGGAAGTAATAAAGCTGCTGTAAAGCGCAAAATGACCGACGAGAGTACGAGTTAATGCAATATATATATTATATGTACGTGGATCCACGAGCGTGTGCGTGTGTGCATCTCAGGATATACGGACTTTTACAGTCGCGCTATAGTTGCCGCGAGTGCTGCAGCTCACAGAAACACGCATGTATAATATCACGCACACACATATATACATGGATGTATTTGCATACACACGCACAGGCTGCAGAGCTAACGCAACGGTGCTTTGACCTTCGAAAAAATAAGATGACCGTACAGCGCGACATATCAACGCGTGTATACTATACATACGTATCGTCTTAGAATCGAAGATGTGTAATAGGATCTACGATTTTATTATAAATCCATGCGCGCTAAGCTCGTGTACGATGCGTTTCCGATTTGGACGTGTACTTTTGCGGATCCGAGCAAAGATTAACGAGTTTTATATTTCTGTCCCATATGCGTACATGTACCCTAGCCGGAAAATGTGATTGACGTTACTATATAAAACTGCTAATTCTTGTACACCGCGAAAGCAGTATGTTTCTTCCTTTCCATTGCGCTTTTCCTTGCACATTTGCTCGATTTCGGTTGCGACTAGACGCCACCCGTATACGTATATATGTTTACGACTATACGGCACGCGCATATAATTAATGCTGAGTGCACCGAAGTCGTCAATCTTTCAGCTTAGCATTTCCTATCGTTGTTTGTGTCATCGATTTCGGAAAAACGGATTGACCGATTGTTACGAAAATTTCGGAAACTTCGAACAGCTATGCGGTCTGATTACATCAATATATCTACATTTAAACTCCTTATGCACTCATACAAGTTGCGCTAAAGGATAGATATACCTAAGAAATTTGACGGTATAAACGACAAAAAAAATTGAAAACCTTATACTTGGAGAATATTTCAATGAGGAAACCAATGGTGATCTTGAATTGGATCAAGCTCTGGCGACCAAAAAATGGATTTTACAAGAGCGTCAAATTATTAAAAATTCTCGACAAAGTTCGCCAAGATTCTAAAATTTTTTCCCGCCAAAATTCAAAAATTTTTTCCCGCCAAATTTTGAAAAATTTTCCCGCCAAAATTCGAAAATTTTTTCCCGCCAAATTTTGAAAAATTTTCCCGCCAAAATTCGAAAATTTTTTCCCGCCAAATTTTGAAAATTTTTCCCGCCAAAATTCGAAAA
>NW_019641681.1:2402577-2461269 GCF_000599845.2 Trichogramma pretiosum
GAATTTTGGCGGGAAAAAATTTCAAAATTTGGCGGGAAAAAATTTTCGAATTTTGGCGGGAAAAAATTTGAATTTTGGCGGGAAAAATTTTCAAAATTTGGCGGGAAAAAATTTCGAATTTTGGCGGGAAAAAATTTGAATTTTGGCGGGAAAATTTTTCAAAATTTGGCGGGAAAAAATTTCGAATTTTGGCGGGAAAAAATTTGAATTTTGGCGGGAAAAAATTTCAAATTTTGGCGGGAAAAATTTTTCGAATTTTGGCGGGAAAAAATTTCAAAATTTGGCGGGAAAAAATTTCAAAATTTGGCGGGAAAAATTTTCGAATTTTGGCGGGAAAAAATTTTCGAATTTTGGCATGAAAAAATCTCCAAAATTTGTCGGGAAATTTTTAAAATATTACGAGAAAATTAAAAAATTTTATCGGTATATTGTGGCACGAAGAAGGTTTGAATTCAGGCAGGAATTATTTATAATTCGGAGTTCTTTGTTAATCTGCAATAAAAAATGGGTTTTTTAATTCGTAATATCGAGTTTTTGTTTGCCGTAGCTTATGAAGATTATGTTGAATGTCATATGCAAGGTCACCATTGGATTACTCGTGTTATAAGAATTTGATCATTTTTTCTTGGGAATTTCCTTGCAATTTGTGTAAATCTATTTGTTGTTGCACTAATTTGTTCAATGTTGCGTTACAATATATGATACTACATTTTAATAAAAATAAAATATATTAGTCAAGACTGATTTTTCGCTTGTTCAGTGTCTGTTGCCCGTGCGCACAGCCCTCCACAGAACCATGCGATACATATTCACTAGTGTCCGTTTGATTCGGTACGCCCTTGCAGACTTGTAGCGCCATACTTCGTATGACGTTACAATCGCGTACTCAACCTCGCGAATTCATACAAATTTAAGCAGAAGAAAGAAAAACGCAACACAAGAAGACGCGAATAGACACACACATACACACCGAATAGACGACACACACAAAGCCAAGCACAGCAGCCGATACTGATACATAATCGATAATACGCGGCCTTAAAGATGCGCACGCAGTCCTTCCCTATGTGCGAGAGTCGCGAGCCGAAATAGCAGACAAAAGGAGTCACTCCTATCGTTGCCTCTGTAGAGTGCGTACGTGATAATACCCACGTAAGAATAGAATCATGGCGAGTGTGTGTGAACAAGGAAACTGCTAAGAAAGACGAGGTCCCCCAATCAACACCCGACGAAGACGAGACGTCCCCGAGCAACAATGTCGACGAAGAAAGAAGATGGTAAGGTAGTCGTAAGAATATTTATATTGTAAAACGCGTCGAATGAACTTACTCCCTAAGAGAGTCTCGAGCGATATGTAAAAGTACGGATGAATGAATTGCAAGTATGCATATGGAATAATATGAATGAAAGAATGTTCGAATGACGATAAACTATTACTCTTATATTTTTACGGTCCGTGCGCCGATAATCACACGGTGGCGCCCTTAATAGCATAAACCAACGAACTGGCATCTTATTTGTACCTTCAATAAATTATTATCTTTTCATTTATTATTTAACCTAACACAATTTGTTATAATTATTGAGACGCCCCAAAAACCCCCTTATAGACTACGTAAATTACGTTTGTAGTGAAGTAAGGGCTTGCGCGTGTTTCGATGCGCCTTAGGATGGTTAGAATCGAGGTCCAAATAAGTAGATAAGGTATAGAAAGAGACAGAGAGGTAGAAAAAAAATATCTCTTTTAGCTTGGTTGGCACACTATATAGCAATATGTCAGATAATATGCAGCATTAGTAACAAATTATATCTCTTTGCTAACAGTGAGATGAACAGATAATACTTTTCATTTTTCAACGCAGTAACTCTCTACCTTATCTACTTATTCGGACCTCGATTCTAACCCTCCATTTATTCACAAGGCGCATCAAAACTCGCGTAAGCCCCTATTGCACTACAAACATAATTTACGTAGTCTGCAAGGGCGTACCGAATCAAACGGACACTAGTGTACGCTGCACCTACGCCAAATTCTGTGGTGTAATAATAGAAATTATTATATTTCTACGACGCAATCAGCTTTTTTTCTTCGCCCTCTGATTTTTTCGAACCATTCTGCAGATTTTAAAGCAACTGTTGGCGTGCTAAGACCGGTCCCATACGGATACATAGCTCGAGAGCCGAGGCAGCTTACGATAATAATATATAAAATTTCTGAAACCGAGAAGGCTTTCGTCTCTGCAGCCGTGCTTTACGTAATAACTCATAACGCGCCAATCGTCCGATCCCACCTGATTAAATAATGCAAATACTTGAGCTTCATGGATATAATATATAATACACAAGTGCCCAGGAGATGATGAAAATTGATAACGCGGAACTATTGGGTGTCAAAAAATACGCATGCATTTGCACGCGCGCGAGCAGATAGCTTGGCAGCGTACTGCCATATTGTAGCGCGATCGTTTGAGCGACTTCTCTGCGCGCAGCTTGAAAGAGATAGACGTCAGCTGCTGCCGTTGTGCACGTATCGCGTGGTACAATACCGGTTATGAAATATAGCTTACGTTAGTGCTACGCACATCAATCATTGAATTTGCTAAGTTTTTCAATTATCTCGCGAAAATGGAAAATTAATTCCATCGGAACAAAACTATATTTATAAGATCTCGGGACGATGAAGTGCATATATACAGCGCAGCATGAGCACACGTCGTACGCATTACGGCTAATCTCCGAGTATTAGTCGCTTTGGCGCGTCGAATCATTATGAGAATTATTAAAATTCAAATGTGTCCCCTTATCATTAGCTCGAGCGTACACACACACGCATGTACGCGTATACGTACGCATATTATAGAAAATGCAGTTAGCCGCGCGGCTAATAAGTATAACGAGTTAATCGACATTATACTGCATTGCTACATGTTAGTCATATAGTAGCAAGCAGCCTGCGAGCTTGGCATTTATTAGATTATGAGCAAAAGCAGCAGCAACAGCCAATCTTGCACGCGAGGAGTTTGTAATTTAACCGAGTGGCCGACAACGACGACGATTGCATAGCTGTTGCTACATAATGCAAACATACTCCTTGGCGCCAATGAAAAACTACTCAATTGGATTTGCATAAAGAGGCGGTCCGTGCGTACGTGCGTGCGCGTGTCATTGCACGAACTTTGTCGCAGTGGGATCTACGAAATCGGCTTCGTTTCTCCTATAAGCGTAGAATAACAGAGTAATTAAAGGCAACTTTCGCGATCGCGGGGGACTTTCGCGCGGATGTCATGAGATACACACACACAAATACTCGTAATCACGTACATACGTACAATCATATCCTCATCAGTAAAGATCCAAGGGTCAAGTCACACAGCTCGAGTGAAAACTTCTCTCGGTGGCCAAGGTAAACTCTTATAAGGTGATGGATCATTATAACGTGTATATATACCTGTATATACAGGAGCAGCTGCCACCGCAGTTAAAACTCGGTCAAACACGAATCTTCTCTCCATCTCTGTCGTTCTCAGGAAAGGAAGTCGTTGTTCGGGAGCTGCCACTTCGCACAGTAAAACGCAGAAGCTTTTGGAGTGAGCTCACGAGAAGAGAAGGAAAAGTCAAGCGCGTGCGAGGGAGAGTGTTATACATGTCCGATCTCTGCGTGCCAATTTCTATTATTGAAAGTCGATTATCGCTCGTGTAGTAAGCGCGCGTGACTTTTTCACACACTCGCAGTACATAATACGCACGCTGTAAAATCATTATTCCCGACAATGCTCGGCGCGACTTCGTATAGGAGGACGATCTTAGCGAAAAAAAGGTCAATTACCCGGATGTAGTGCACACACACACACACACGAAAGCACGAGTTTTACAACGTATATGAACTATGTCTCACATCTCGTTTGAGTCAAACGTTTTAATGTCTTTTCAATTAGCATCTCTGCAGTAGCAGCGTGTTGGCGAGTCGAATTTGAGTCGCGGATAATAAATGAATCGCAAAACACTCGGTTAAGAGATGCACATTTGTACTTTCGATAAATGCGGCGTACAGAATTAGCCGCGAATAGTGGTAGCTTCCTTTCTCTTGCGCATTATGTACAGCTGCATACGCTACACGCACGCAGCATAAGCATAAACTCACTGGCTTCCGTGTATTCATTTAGAAAAGCCGCGGGTATAATTTTCCAGCGTGCCGTGTGCATATTGTATACACTCACTACTCGGGAGTCGCGAATAGAAGCGAATCATCCTCGTCGACGGATTCTGTGAAAATCATAACACAAAACTACCTTTTCCTTTCTTGTTTATTTCGTCCTCGCTCGCACACAGTCGCCTCGTCGTCGTTTTACTTAGGCTCTGGAGTGTGCACGACGCACGGGTGCTGCTATTGTGTGCGTGATATGCGCGCATAGTAGAGTCCTACAGAGCTGCCTCAAGGCTATATATTATCACGTTGTATGCATCGCGCACAAAAGCTCCGCGAGCGAGTCGAGCACGAAGCGCCGCGCGGCCTTTATCGTCTAATGTACCTGTGCAGCGCGCGGACTCGTCTTGAATTTCTTCTATTGCCATTGTAAGAAGTATTATACGCAGCAAGTTCATGCATATCCGTCGTTACATATATGAACACACACACACACACAAGTGAGTGTAAGTATGTTTGCGGTAGCTTTATACATTTATTTTTTATTTCTTTAAATTATAAACATCTGCATCCGGCATAATAATTCTCGCGCGCGGCTATACGGGCGCGCGCTCGAATGCGCGGGTCGAGCTAATCTCGGCACACAGACACACGCACACACATAATAATATATTTATCGAATATATAAAACGTTGCTTGCTCGCGATCTGTGCAGTGTGCATATATAGGCTGGCAGCGGCAGCAGCAGCAGGGGCAAGTTCAGAGCAGCGGCGCGGATTACGAGTAGGTTTTTTTTTCTTCGTCTACCTCTGCAGCCAATCTCACTCTCTTTTGCGTTTCTCGTTCGTGTCTTTAACTTGATTACGGGTAGCGCGCGAGTATATCTATATAATGCGAGCGAGCGTAACTTCCCACGTCGAATCTTTATCTACCTCATTAGGTTGCTTTTTGCGCCGGGCGTGCAGAAACACTCTATATATACACACATACTACATATAATACAGACTCGCTTATGCTTGCAGTCCGAGCAGTCTGAGGGATATGTGCACTTATGGCAAGGTCGACTTGGCAACTCGACTTATCGCGCGCACTTCTATATATGCGCCGTCGTACGCGTGTAATATGCACGACGCACCGATTATAATGTGTATATAACGCGTAAAATTCAGATATCTAGAAAGTTGCTGAGACTTTTCATATTATCCCACATTCACGACGTCGCGCACGGGGTTGCTGTTGCTGCTGCTTGGATCGCCATGCTGCACCGAGGGATAATTTACTTTAAGCGTTGATGCACGTATTTACGAATTGTTAATAATAATAATTGATCGTTATAAAGCCAAATTTGTGTTTATGCTCGAAGTAGATAGAAAACTTTGGGAGTTACTTTTATACGGGATAAAAGTTGCCGTAATATTTAATATAATAGTCGCGTACATTGACGCACACATACGTACAAACTTATACACAGTGTAACTGTTGCGCTCGCGGTGAACTAGAAAGTAGCCAAGCTCATACAGTGTGTGTATGTACCATTATACGCGAGAGAAGAGAGAGATAGATCGACAGGAGCAATGGACATTTACGACTTTTGTCGCGTTGTTGTTTCGCTGCGGAGCGAGTCGCCGAGATGAGTACACTTGTCCATGTGAGTGTATTTGTGTGTGTACGTATATGTGCACACGCTCTGTACTCTCTGAGCTCTGTGCAGCTCGTGAGGCATACGTGAAAGCTGCGGCGGCGTTGACTATATACGCGCTCGGGCACGAGTATCGCCTCTAGCTCTCAAAAGTTCCTCTCTCTTTCTCTCTTTCTAACTATTTTACTCTCTTATGGCTTTGATTTGATCCCGATGCCGTGTATAAGTCGTATGTTGCCGATTGCCACAGGCCACCAATTGCTGACATTATCACTAGACATAAAATCCGCTCGCCTATACTTTATGGCCATTGTCTTTTCCGCTGCTGTTGCCGCCACCACAGCCGCTGATGTTGCTGCTGCCGTGCGACGACGTGTCGATGCCATGCAGCTTTTTTTGTATTCAATTTTCTCGATGTGCTTTTCACTTTTCTACGATGCGTTATACATACACGAGAGCGTAGATTCCGCAGCAAAGCGAAGGTAGGAAAAAAAGGCGGCGCATACCGATTTCGAATGACGCTTCGATTTACGTGCGACGTCTTACCGATCGACGGCCTATAAGGGTACAATAGTCTTCGGGCGATACGAACAGCACGCAAAATCATACACGCGCACATGTAAGCTTGCACGGTGCAACTCCCTGTTTTCTTACTCACTCATTTGGAAGCCTTATACATACGGGAAACGTCGTGCACGCGATCTCGAATCTCTTCTATCGATACACGAGTTGTATCAATATTTGCATGGAAAATCATGCGAATTCCGGCTGCAATTGCGATCGTCGACTCCCAAGTTGTATACAACTTAAATGCGCGCATCCACTTTGGTGCAACGTGTTTCGTATACGCTTATATTCATATCCTATACGAACGCGCCATACGTGTGTGATGCAATGCGGCTAACTAACGGATTTCGAGCGATAAAGCTGCGGGCTATAACGTGAATATATAGCATGTACACAGCGGACTCGCGTGTGCGTGTCAAATGCAGAAACACCGCGTGCCTCGGTGCAGCTGGATGCTGACGATTGCTCTCGAGTTCTCTCGTTTTATATTATGTGCAAAAAAAAATCCTTTCGCGTGTGTCCGAACTGTAAGTACTTTTTGGCAGCTCGAGCGCGCGCATTCGGGCGATTCGTACACATTGACGCGTATATATGCATATAAACTCGTTTTATTAAGTATCCATTTACCTGGTGTGAAAACACTCGCCGTCGTAAAAATCATTTTTCTGTCGCATAAATATTTGGCCTCGACTATTCGTGTATGTATGCTAACCGGTTGCACGCGAGTCCATATCGAGGGCGTTAAAAGTACGCTCGATGATTGAACAAGTCGCCGCGACTTGATTTAACATTAAGAGGAATTCGTCGCGGAGCATGTGGCGAGGTTTGTGGACTTACTTATTGGTTTTAATGATCGTGCACGAATTGAATCAATTATACAAAAAATAAATCAACGTCGTTTTTGCATTGAAAGAAATTTGTTTATTGCATCAAGAAAGCTGTGTTTCGAAAGATACAGATTTTTTATTTTCTTCAAGCAGCAATTTAAAATTCAATTTTATTTATTATTAAATATTGGCTTACATAAATCCATAAGTTTGTAGACCCGTAGGTCCAAATATTTTTACATATATGATACGCTATGAAAATTTGTGCTCGTTAAGAGAGTTTAAATACATTTAAGACATGACTAGATTAAACCAATTTTGAGTTTGTGAGATTCATTTTATTTTTTACTGAGCAGATTTGTTTTTTGCTACGTTTTCAAACATGTATCGAATTCGTATAAATTTGCAGCGTGAACTCTAAATTTAACAAAAACTCTCCCTAAGTATACCGGAGAAAAGAATTTTCAAATTTCTCATAAAAGTTTTTTTCGACAACTTATGATAGTCTAAAGACATACCGTCGCATCAAGGATCTATGTTCATCTCAATCCACTCCTAAAACACGAACGTAATAGTATATTTCTCAATGGGTGCAGATATACATAGTTTTGATAAAAAACCATATCTGCACCAGTTAATGATTCTATTTTTTCCTACGAAAGCCTAAAATTAGCGGCAAAGTTCCATATTTTAGGCTAGAGTCGGAACAAAATTTTTTAAATCTTCTGGTTTAAAGCACTTCGAGTGCAATTTTACATAACCCGATGCGAGGTAGCCCCGATGCTCAGGTTCTCTCACACAGGTAATGCTCACGCAATAATGACCGCGGTCGTCTTCAAAAAATTTAAAGAAACCGACCTCGTCGCGCTTCCTGTCGCAACTTACACCGGGATTCAAGAATTGCTTGGCTTCTCAATCTGGACCGATTTTCACCATGTATTCGTAAAGTACCTAGGTGGCTTCATTGCCGAATTTGTCCTTCATGATGTAGATCAAAAATCCTTCGCCCCTCGGTAAATTGTAGAGGGCTGGTTCGTGGTCGGATAAGAAATCAACGATGTTGGCCGAAAACCAGTTGATCTCTTTGTCGCCAAGCTTGAACTGCGTACATTACATCGTTTCAAGATTAAGTTCAGCGCATATAACAATCATTCCGTTGGCCAAGGAGACCAAAAGTAAGTACGCATCTTCGACATAATTTAAATTGGCTTTAGATGGTAGTGAAACAACTACAGCGTTGCGTCAAAAAGTTTACAAAATATTTCTCTATTATTTATATTAAAAATTTATATTACTTTTAAAAAAATGATCTTTAATTTATTGTATTCTCGAAATAAACGAGGATTGGTCATTGAATTTGAGAAGATCCGGAGTCCGATGCATCGAGCGCGAATTTTTAAACTCCCGATAACGCGAGGCACTATACAGTAATACAGAAAACAGATGTTAAATTTTCACCTATCAAGAGCTCGGCGAGCACAAGTGCGTACTTGCAGCGTCATTGCACTTGTATTAGAAGCTGCTGCGATGTGTACAGAACGTCGAGCGCTACATCGCCGGCGTTGCATCGGCCCCATGGGAATCGCGCATTTTTGCGCTTTCCGCCCTTGCGTCGGTTTATTACGATCGCAGCAAATAGACCATTATCAAGATCTCTTTTAGAATAATATCAGTTGACGTTTCCGAGCAAGAGATTAGACCATCTGAAGCTCTAATCAGCAATTCTCCAAATTGCCTGTCACGTTTATATATATAGAGAGAATCTGGCTGGTGCAGTAACAGCACCGGCAGCAACTGTATGCCATACACGGTAGGGATCCGTAATCACACTCGCGCACGCGCCGAAAGAAAGTTCACCGATAATAATTTGAAATTTGTACAATATGTATACACCACCGCGTGCTTGGTGTACTCGCGCGGGATATCCCAAAGTGGAAAATGCGCGAAAGTTATCGTCGTTTGTAAAATAATACCAACTTGCTCCTCGCATAATAGACATATGCTTATAAAATAATTAGAGAGCGCGCGCGAAGGAGTGAAAGAGCACCGCGCTCAGTGCAGTGCAGTGGAATCCTATTATCCAATTTAATTCGCAAATCGCAAAGCCGATGATCGTATATACGTACAAAATATATAGACAATCGATCGATTTTTCAATAACGTTCAATAATCGCGATCGAGCTTGTGTATAATATAAGTTGCCCGGCACACGAAACGAAAACACAGCTTTGAAATATTTGCACTTCCTCGTAGTTCGTGTTATAGCCTATGTAACGCGCGGCGCAACAGGTCTCGAGACATTATTAATAATAACAAACAACGTTGTGTATATCGCGTGAGCCGCGCTGCAGTGTGCATATCGTCGAATGACTTGACAAATAAAGCAGCCGCGCGCGCAAGGCTCGTTGAGAAAAGACTCTCGACGCGGCCTGTGTAGCAGCGCATAGCACTTTCTCTCTAAAACAGTGTCTCGCGCGCGCGATGTATCCTATATCTATCATAGCTGTGTACTACTACTACTACAACTACTACCAGCAGTATACTAGATGCACGCCAGGTGCCACACCACCGCGCGCGCAAAGAGATTACCCATCCGATCGTTATCTCGATCGCTCGAGCTCGAACTCGGTACTAGCGCGCCAAATGGAGAAAGATCGTGGGATCGCGCGCGCGAGCACATGTAGGCCGACCTTGCCACCCTCTCCGACATGACGTCGAGGCGCATATATATATAATACCATCTAAGTGTGGTAAAAAATTAAAGAGAGTGAAAAAAAATGCTATATAGCTATCGCGATAACGGCGAATCGCATATGAAGAGATAGATACGTACGTATGTGTAATTGAAGTCTCGCAAGCGTTTAGCCTTACATAAATAACAACTGTAAAATGGGGGAACCCCGGCAACATTTGCCAGGATATATATAATATACATGCGCGCGGCGAGCTGTACCGTAAAGTACCCCGAGTTGTTTTCAATTATACGAGCCTCCTCGTGCCGTCCGCAGTCCGAGATTTATGATAGAGGTCAAAGGTCTTATATATAGTGTCGCGCGCGCACGAATATATATATCGTGGTACCGACGGACGACGACGACGACGACGACGACGACGGACACGTCAAAAAACGTTCTCGAAGTACAAAGGATCTCATTATACCGCTGTGCCAAGGATCCGTTTATTTATTTCTACTCTCGTCTGTGTCGCTCATCGTGTCATGTGCACGAGGCCGCTGTCTGTATACTGTACTGTACTGCGGCGGACAAAGGTCAAATCTCGAACTAAACGAGATCGTTTCGCTTTGATAACGGCCCAGAGGCGATTTGTGAATGTCCTTTTTCGCGCGCGGCAGCTTTTTTCGAAAGCTTGTAAAGTAAAATGTCTCTATACGTGTGTACGTTTGCAACATACCGATCGGACGCCGATCGAAAGCACGCGTCGTGATTTTGTATTTTAACCTGGGCACCAGTTCACGAGAAAGATGTCTATCGGCGTTTGTTACTTTACACGGCGCTGGAAATTGTGTTGTGTGAAGAAAAAATAAGGAAACGAGATGTAACGCCGCGCGGAGAAAACTAATTCGATCGCCTGTCCGTTCGCGCTGTATAGATAAGTTAGTTCCTGAAGTTTATGTTTATAAACTTTACTCATATGCATGTACTTGCAATTGGATACGATTAAAATCACATAAATAACTTGTCATATCAGGGACTATCGTCATGCATCAGCTTATGATTTACGATGCCCGAGTGAAATCTCGTGCTGCTCTCTCCCTCGCGTGTGTGGGTATTTCAAATAGGTTTTTCTTCAAGTAACTCAAAATATATAAGCATTCTACATTAAAGGAGAATAATTTTGCGGAATAATATAAGTTTTTAATGATTGATGCACTGGAAACGTCCCCAAAATATTTTCTCTTTTGTTTGGCTGCAGAAACTGATTTTGCAGAATATTTCATATACCATAAACCGGGCATCGCAAACGAGTAAATCATTCGTTTTCCAAAACTGCTGACTCCGCACGCACCTGTCAAAGTTCATCTTATGCCCGTAGAATTTATTTCCATTATAATTCGAGACGAGCACTGTTATCCATCCTCAATTGCATATAATACGCGCGCATTCACACGACAGTGAAGCGAGCACGCGAGGTCGAAGCGATAACGTTTAGCTCAAAGGATGGTAAATATACACACGTAATGAAGAAGAAAAAAACAACAATCAAAGCGACCTCTCGTTAAGTGACGCAGCGAAGTCGAGCTGTACTGCGCGCGCGCGCGTCAAGCTAATGTTCACAAATACTAAAAACAGAACTTTACCGCGGGTAATTAATATTCCCGGAGTGTAAATGGCTCATAAAGGAAAAAAAAACGCTGACCTTGGCTACGAGAACCCAAACACTGATATATTTCCTTAAATAAATGCGATTTATCGTTTGCCTTATCTTCATTGTTCGACGATTCAATGGTACTGAATCGAGGCGTCGACGCCTCAAAAGCTGCCTCGAATCGATATATCACGTTCACCCGGAACAAAAATTTTCACGCGCAGCGATACAACGTCCTTTAATCCTCGCATGTGTGTACGGCATCGGTATATAATAATAACGCATTAATCCAAAGCGTCCGTTTTAGATATATTTATCCACCCACGCAAGGTGCGCTCGAGAACGAGAGAAAAAAAAGGAGCGTAACCAGCTGACCTTAGCCATTAGTCATTCTCTCTCTCTGCGTTCTAGACTTTGCTATATTATATAGACTTTGCGCGTATACAGAGATGTGCGCGCGTCTTTTGCGCTATATTTGGCGCGCGACGGCGCTTATAATTCAGCGATTATAGTACCCTCGGCATGGACTTTCACAGAGAACAGCGGCAGAAGCAGAAGCGGCAGCAACATCAGCTCATTCTCAACTCTCCTACGGCGCATATAAATTTCTCTCGGAGCGCTTTAAAAACTTTTCAACGCTCCGGAGAATTTGCGTACATTACAATCGCGGCGGCCTGGCTGCAGAAGCAGCGGTGGCAGCAGCAGCGACGCGGCGGCAGAACCAATGCTGGCAGGAGAACGAGCAGAGGATGCTCGAGCTATTGTTAAGTGATTCAATTTGCCCAACGCGCGGCTGAGAGATTTTTAATGTTTTTTTGTTACTTCTCCCCATACATTATAAAGGTACACGGGCACGCGAACGAGCGATAAATCACTTATGACAATGTATATACATAAACGAGGAGGCGAAAAAAAGCTTCGTTCGTATATTACATGCGCGTCCAATATATTTTTATCTTGTGCTCGCGAGCGTATGCATGCGCTCTTTGGGTGTAATCGAAGGAACTTAATTATAATCGAAGCAAGGAGCTGAGCACGTGCTTCAAAGCGCAAGAGAACGCGTAGCAAATTAAATTTCAAGTAAAGCGCGATGATCGCTCGAGCCTTACATTCGATTGGAAAATTTCTAGGATATTTGTGCACGATTATTATTGGAATCAGAAACGAATAGACAATTACGAGTTGCACACAGATAAACGTGCAATTATGTCATAGAGCAGAATCGTCATATGCGTAGACAACGTCCTTCCGATGAGCTACTGGACGCGACACACTTTGAGAAAACTACAAATAATCATTATCTAGGCAGCTGCTGCTACTGCTACAAAAATGCATACAGAGTCTGACAAACGACCTCAAGAGGACCTCTAGACAAGTATATGGTGCGCATCCGACGATGTACTTATATGCTTAATTGTTGTTTTCGCGTACCTAACAATTCATGAACGTGTCACCAGCTGGAAATTTTTTGCTTTTTTATTTTTATTCTCTTTCTCTACACATTTGCTAGTTTGTCAATAACATGATTTTTGAGACGCGGGGAAACTATTTGTCCATAATGAAGCCAGCTAATTCGAGCTTATCAAAGTCTCATATTTAGAGTTAAAGTTAATTTAAAGTTTATTCGCATCAGTAAATCATGCAAAATTTTATAGTTGATCGGGAAAAATGCATAATATTTACGATACACCTGAGTCGAGCGAATATTACGAAATAATATATAGCGTTGTAAAGAAAATGCTCAATTCCCAATTTTCGATTGGCGATATATGTGCAATATATTGGCGATTTATATTTACAATATATGGGCGAATCATTCGCCGATATATTGCAAATAAAAATGAAAATTAGTGTGCAATATGTCGGCAATAAATTGCAACCTAAAACACAAAATTAAAAAAAAATCATGAGTGCATTATTTTTTCATATAGTTCAACACAAAATTATCAGTAATTCATAATAATAATTTACAAATTTTTATTTTTAAACAATACATTGCAAACTTACAATTTGATTTCATTAACAGTAAAGCTAGGAAAGTCTCATTACAAGTATTTCACAAAAATTAACAATAAACATGATTTAATAAAGTATTATTATTATTATTAATTTTATTTTAGAACATAATTCTTCTCTCAGGGTCGGTTGTGGCTTTATGGACATCGGGCGAATTTGTTGATGATGAATTGAATTTCCCAAGACTTATTTCCAGCATTTCTCCTGCCGAAATGGACAGTTGGACCTGCCGAAAGAAGAAAAAAAAAATTCTAATACAAGTCCTGTCAGTTATACTGATTGACGAACAATATCGTGTAACGTGTAGAAACTCCGTGTAACGCGTAAAAAGTATTTTACATTTTACAATATAAAAAAAATGTAAACTTACTAGGGAAGTTCTGCATCAACGACACCCACCGGTCTTGTACATCGTTTCCTTTTCTCCGTCACCGTGATCCCCGTCACCTGCTTTCTCACTGCGATCCTCGTCGTCTTCATCAGCATCTGAAACACAGAAGAAAATATTTCAATTTCACAATACACACTAGTAATTTATTAATTTTGCGTTAAGCTGTAAGTATAACATCGCGACTTTCTGCAACATGTCAAAAATTCGCGGTTATGATAGTTTGTTTGTTTACTGTTTTTGACGTTCATCTCAGACCATATGAAAAACAAGTGTATGTGCCTGTCATTTTCGATCAGAGCAAAGAAAATTAAATGTTTTTGCCTTATACTTATTATTATCAATGAATTTAAAAAATAAAAAAATTTGAAAATACAGTATTGTTACCTGTCTTTTTTTTAACCACATTTGGCTTCAAAAATACATTTTTAGGTAGTCCTTTCTCGGAGAGGAGTTCCTTCTGAGGAGTCATCATTACAGAAAAATTCTTAAAAACAAAATTTGTTTAAATATTTTAAAATGTACCAATTAAATAGCAAAATAACATTTACGTAATATATTATAATTATTATAATTATAATTAAATGATAATTTATTATTACCTTCAGAATTTTATTATTACTTTTGGACGACTTAAAAGATCTTTTGGACGATTTTAGAAGATCTTTTGGAATTAAAACTCTTGGCCCTAAAAAGTTTGAACATATATGTTATCAATAAAAGTTGTACTTTATAGAGGGTAAAAAATTTCTATACGTACGAAAGTGTTCTTTTTAGCGACCAAACGTCTTGATTTTGCGAAAAGGAAATAGTCCGATCTATCGTATTCATCGACCCTGTCTCGTCATTACACAAGTCAACGGAACTGAATTATGGGAGAACAATAAAATCAGATGGTAAGAACAATTAACTAAAACACGTTGTAGGCGCGTACTTACTCATGAATCGTCCCTTGATGCAGTTTCTCTTGCCTTGCGCGTTTATTTATAACGGGGTACATATTTGCGTGCATTGTACCTTTACGCGTCATTGCTTTATGATTATCTGCAGTGGCATTTTTAACTTGTTTATGAAGTTCTTTCACAGTACTACTGAAATCTGCACAAGTTGGTTATTTAAAAGCTTTTCATGCGGTGCAGGCTTTCCATCAATAAATGTTGACTCATTACTCCATTCTTCGATAAATTGTGGTATATTTAACGAGCGAATGGCCTCTTCAATTTCGTTCAGTTTAGGTGTATTCAACCAGCGAATTACCTCGTCGATTTCAGTATCATTTCCCATTTTTTATTTTCAATGCAACGATATGCTCACGACACGATATAAGAAGGCACACTAACTAAAATACAGATCAAAATCTTTCGACTGTCGACTGGTAAGGGATTCGCAAAAGAGGTGTCGATGCTATGCATTCTGAGAAAATTTGCCAAGTCAAAAAATAATCGGAAAAGTCCAGCGCGCTTTAGACCTTATAAGCGCTTATAACTATCATATCTTATACTACGTGTGCTTGCTTATGTGTATAAGATTTATATTCTTTTCCAGCTATTTTTAATGCCTTCGAATGCAGAAGAAAAATATTTCTGCCATATAGATACTCTCTTATTTGAGTGGGCTCCCTCCGTGACTGCCTGATTGTCGTCCTGCCAGTTTTGCTGCACATATTTGACTGCTCTCTGCAGACGGGGGTCTTCCCGACCGCCTGGAAGTCGGCCCTCGTCAGACCTGTCCCCAAGATTGGACTTCCCCGCGTCGCCTACAAGTACAATGGTAAGTATCTCTCTTTATATTATATTATAAATTGTATATTTTTTTATAATGAAAATTGAACATTTTTTGCAGTTTGGAGGAACAGATATTGGACTGAAATGTGAAAATCTGTCTTGAAGGATTAGCTAAATTCGCCCCCTGTATTAATATAGACTTTTATGCTGATTTGGTTGCATTTTTAAATAACTTACTGGAAAATGATGAATTAAATCTGAAGCAATGGAAAGACTCAATGTTATCGATATCGACACCGAAGGTAAAATTTTGTTTTTTAATTAAATTAAATTATCGTCAAAATTATTTTTATTCATTTTTTTTTAATTTAATAGGCGTTGCAGAAGAAATCAGCGTCTCTCAGCTCAGCATCTCAGCGTCCAGCAACCAAAAAACTCACGATGTCTTACGAGGAGTATAAACGTCTGTCAAATCTCATTATTCTAAATGAAAAAAAAGAACCTGTAATTGTTTTAAATTGTGTAAAATATTTTGATTATACAATTAAATTAGTGATTATAAGTATTGATTATAAAATTTAATATGAAAATAAGTAAAAATGCGTATGAGTTGTAATTAAAACATTTATTTCAAGAATGAACAATAATGAAAGAATATATATAAACATAAGTAGATACTAGCATAATTGTATCAATTTATAAACCTTTTTCTATTTGTTCATATAAATCTATCAAATCTTGCTCTAACTCGATCGATGAGTTCGTCTCGCTGCAACAGCTCCAATTGAACTCTAGATCCCTGAAACTGCTAGGCCCCTTGAAGTCCACATCGAGGATAAACGTCCTGAAGTAGTTTACCGCGTTCCTTATCGGTTGGATTACCGAATGGTTGCTTTGTACCTTCATAAACGATGCCGCATGTCCTTCGAATGATCTTCTCAATTCTGATTTGCTAGGCACGTTTGTTGTGGAATCCAACACCAATAAGACATAAGATTTTTATACCGGGGACATTTTGGGATATTGTTGGCAGTACGATGTCTATGATAGTTTCCGTGTAGCACTCGGTACTGCTTTCCTCCATCACCTCAATCCCGGAGTATTCTCCAGTCGTCCACAAAGTTTTATCGCTGAAATTAAACATCTTTACCGAATACAATAATTAAGCACAAAACAATTTACCTCCTCATCCATAGATTGAAAGTGTGACTCATGAGGTGCGTCTTTGGACTTGGTTGCTTCCATGGCAAACCTCAACAAACCCTGCAGGTCTCTGGGCTATCTCGGTTGATTGGGCATGACTTTGGGTTGCTGAGAAGACTGAGATGCTTCTATTGACGGTGGTCTAGCCACACTACAGTTGGGAGCTTCTTGACTCTATACAAATCTTAAATGGATCAGCCTACTGCAGCGAAAGAAACCTCCAAATCTTTTCCTACCGTACCCAAAGCCTTGGATTTGCTTTCTAGCTTCGCTTTCTAGCTATCCAAAGGTTAAACCGGGGTTTTTGCAAATAGACCAGTTAACTAATTTTACAGTGTTCGCAAAAAAACTTTTTTTGTCTTATCACTCAATGAACGTAAACAAACAACGTGTCGTGCGTCTGCTGCGCGACATAAGGGCTGTTCGCTCATGACCATGAATGTTTCGATTATATAGATGGAGTCCGAATTTTCGAAGCACGAGGCGTCTGGCTGGACAGATATTTTTACCGTCTAGTGTACACTCGGCGTGAATTATATCTGTCCGATCTGAAAATGTCTAGTTTAGATTAGGTTTGAACGATTCGGAGTCCATCTAGATAAGTGAAGCTTCATGGTTGACCCAGGTGAAAATAGTATGTAAGATCTGACTCCAGATCTGGCATCAGATCTGGTATAAGACCTGACAAATGTACGCCAGATCTGACATCAGATCTGATACCAGATCTTGTATTCGATAATCGACATCAGAACTTATATCAGATCTGACATCAGATCTGATACCAGATCTTGTATTCGATAATCGACATCAGAACTTATATCAGATCTGACATCAGATCTAATGTCAGATCTGAAATGACTGTATTGCCTCTAATTAATTAAACAATAANTGAATTGGCGCTCTTTCTAACCGAATTTAACAGCTTCGATTATAAACACGTGCATAAACATTTCGCGTTTGACGAGAGAAATGACAAGATCTTGTACACTAGACGGTAAAAATATCTGTCCAGCCAGACGCCTCGTGCTTCGAAAATTCGGACTCCATCTATATAATCGAAACATTCATGGTTATGAGCGAACAGCCCTTATGTCGCACAGCAGACGCACGACACATTGTTTGTTTACGTTCATTGAGTGATAAGACAAAAAAAGTTTTTTTGTGAACACTGTGAAATTTGTTAACTGGTCTATTTGCAAAAACCACAATTTAACCTTTGGATAGCTAGAAAGCGAAGCTAGAAAGCAAATCCAAGGCTTTGGGGACGGTAGGAAAAGATTTGGAGGTTTCTTTTGCTGCAGTAGGCTGATCCATTTAAGATTTGTACAGAGTCAAGAAGCTCCAAACTGCAGTGTGGCTAGACCACCGTCAATAGAAGCTTCTCAGTCTTCTCAGCAACCCAAAGTCATGCCCAATCAACCGAGATAGCCCAGAGACCTGCAGGGTTTGTTGAGGTTTGCCATGGAGGCAATTAAGTCCAAAGACGCACCTCATGAGTCACACTTTCAATCTATGGATGAGGAGGTAAATTGTTTTGTGTTTAATTATTGTTATCAGCATTTTTTTGAATTTAATAGGCGTTGCAGAAGAAATCAGCGTCTCTCGGCTCAGCATCTCTGCGTCCAGCAACCAAAAAGCTCACGATGTCTTACGAGGAGTATAAACGTCTGTCAAATCTGATTATTTTAAATGAAAAAAAAGAACCTGTAATTGTTTTAAATTGTGTAAAATATTTTGATTATACAATTAAATTAGTGATTATAAGTATTGATTATAAAATTTAATATGAAAATAAATAAAAATGTTTATTTCAAGAATGAACAATAATGAAAGAATATTTATAAACATAAGTAGATACTAGCATAATTGTATCAATTTATAAACCTTTTTCTATTTGTTCATATAAATCTATCAAATCTTGCTCTAACTCGATCGATGAGTTCGTCTCGCTGCAACAGCTCCAATTGAACTCTAGATCCCTTAAACTGCTAGGCCCCTTGAAGTCCACATCGAGGATAAACGTCCTGAAGTAGTTTACTGCGTTCCTTATCGGTTGGATTACCGAATGGTTGCTTCGTACCTTCATAAACGATGCCGCATGTCCTTCGAATGATCTTCTCAATTCTGATTTGCTAGGCACGTTTGTTGTGGAATCCAACACCAATAAGACATTTTTTTTTTATACCGGGGACATTTTGGGATATTGTTGGCAGTACGATGTCTATGATAGTTTCCGTGTAGCACTCGGTACTGCTTTTCTCCATCACCTTAATCCCGGAGTATTCCCCAGTCGTCCACACAATCAAATCAATTGTTTTGTATTCTACGAGACCCTTGCTCTCACTTATAAAAACTATGATCCAATCGTTAGTTAGCAAAGCTAAATGCAAATTAATTTTTTGACTCTTTTCATCGCAATTTTCAAACTTCCACTTCAATTCTCGGTTTTGAAAAGCCCTTTTCAAATCGATGTTTGAATTAAGATATTCACCACTTCTTTCACGACCACTCAATAATTGTAATAAATTTGCCATTGTTAAAAATGCTCCAAACTCTTAGGATAAGCAAAGTAGAATGATGTAAATCTACGATGCCGTCGCTGTTGTTGAGTCTAGGAAAAAAAAAGAAAATCGTCTGTCGGAAAGAAGTGGAAATTAGGTAGGGGCAAAAAACGAAAGAATGAATGCAACCGAGCATTTTGACAATCCCCGTTCGTGCATCAGTGCGGATCAGTTCGATTTATTTATTGCAGATTTATTCCAATTGAAAGTTTTATAAAAATGCCTTTTGTTCCCTCGGACTTTGATCTCGGGCTAATGAAATCGTTGTGGCTGGATCAGTACGACAATGAAACCATTGCTGGTCGTTTGAACTGCTCGGTTAAAAACGTGAAAAGGTGGACTGCAAAATTTGGTGAGAATCCGGGGCTAGTTGTTACTGATAGAAGGCATCAAAATCCTGGCCGATCTCTGAAAATTTCAGAAGCAAATTTACAGCGCGTAATAAACCGAATAGAAGATAACCCGTTTCTGCCGGTCAACCGATTGCCGGAAGAATTAAATTTAGGCGTTACCGAGAAAACGCTGCGGACGGCAATTAAGAAGCTTACTGAGATACGCTTTCGCATTGCAGCGTCAAAACTGCTTTTAAACGCTAAAAATATTGCCGAACGACTCCGTTACGCGAACGATTACATCCATTGGGATGGAAATGACTGGAGGCATGTCTTCGCAACGGATGAAAAGGTTTTTTCAACGGCCAAAGACGGTAAGAGAATTGAAAAGGCTAAGTATATTTTTTTGAATTGTAATCGGGTATCTAATCGAAGTAATATAAAGCGTAATCAGGAAGGCGTGGAGTATGGCGCTTGCCCAATACCCGTTTGGAGTCGAAAAATGTGAAAAAAAGGTTCACAGCGGACGAGTCAATCGTAGTTATTGGGCATGTTTTAGCGGTGATGGCCCCGGACAAATTGTTGAGATCGATCGAACGATGGACTCGATAGATTACCGATTGATCTTGAATGACGTGTTGCTTCCCACGTCCCTCGCAAGATATCCAAGGAATGAGCTCATCTACGTTATCGAGGACAAGGAAAGTTGCCAATTTAAAAGATCGAGTAGAGTCTAGTTGGGCAAATTTATTTGATGATCTGCCATTTTTTCAAAATTTAACCGACTCTATGCCTCGTAGATTGAGAAAGGTTATCGAAGGTGGTGGGGAACACATTGATTATTGATTTTTAAATGTCTTCACAATTATGCTAGTATCTACTTATGTTTATATATATGGGTCAAAATAATACTTTTTTACAAAACCATGCGCACGTATGTCACCGATCTTGACGCGCTTTTGGTATGTTATAGAACATGGTAAATAGGTCCCAAAAACAAAATTTTAGACCCCCTCCCCCCTCCTACCCCCCACTTCCGGTATAAACGTCCATTTTCGATCTATATTTTTTCTGAGGACATGAAGTAATTAAAAAATCTGAAAAAATTCATAAAAATACTTTTCAACAATCCAAACAACCTTGAATTTTTTCAGATTTTTTGAGTGCTTCAGGCCTTCAGAAAAAATTATTGAAAATTTCAAAAATCGAGATATGGCGGTATGAGCCGATGTAGTCAACGAAAATTTTTTTAGTTTTTTATCGCATTGAAAAACATTACCTCAATTTTTCTCAGATTTTTTCAGATGACCTAACGCACCTTTTGAAGCAAAAAATCGCTTTTTTTAACGAAAATAATTTTTTTAGAGCGATACGGAGCCTCGAAAAATCGGAAAAAAATTTTTTCTTGTTTTTCTCATCAAAATACATTATCTCAAATTTTTTCAGATTTTTTAATGGAAGGCTATAGCTTCTAGGGCCGAAAAATGCTATTTTTAACCAAAAACGGTTCCTAGAACACGATGGTTCCGGTAAAAAAATTTGACAATATTTTTTTCAAATTCCTTGTCAAATTTTAATAAATTTTGACCGGTTCAAAAGTTCGATTGAAGCTTCCTAGCTCATTCTAGAGCAGGACAAAGATTAGTGCAAAATATCTGAAGAGGTTTCTGAAGACATTAAGGAATGATAAAACTAGTTTCATGCTCTACATTGAGCTAGGAGGCTTCAATCGAACTTTTGAACCGGTCAAAATTTATTAAAATTTGACAAGGAATTCAAAAAAAATATTTTCAAATTTTTTCATTGGAACCATCGGGTTCTAGGAACCGTTTTTTGTTAAAAATAGCATTTTCGGCCCTAGAAGCTATCGCCTTCAATTAAAAAATCTGAAAAAATTTGATATAATGTATTTTGATGAGGAAAACAAGAAAAAATTTTTTTCAGATTTTTCGGGGCTCCGTATCGCTTTAAAAAAATTATTTTCGTTAAAAAAAGCGATTTTTTGCTTCAAAAGGTGTGTTAGGTCATCTGAAAAAATCTGAAAAAATTTAAGGTAATGTTTTTCAATGCGATAAAAAACTAAAAAAATTTTTGTTGACTACATCGGCTCATACCGCCATATCTCGATTTTTGAAATTTTCAATAATTTTTTCTGAAGGCTTGAAGCACTCATAAAATCTGAAAAAATTCAAGGTTGTTTGGATTGTTGAAAAGTATTTTTATGAATTTTTTCAGATTTTTTAATTGCTTCATGTCCTCAGAAAAAATATTGATCGAAAATGGACGTTTATACCGGAAGTGGGGGGTAGGAGGGGGGAGGGGGTCTAAAATTTTGTTTTTGGGACCTATTTACCATGTACTATAACATACCAAAAGCGCGTCAAGATCGGTGACATACGTGCGCACGGTTTTGTAAAAAAGTATTATTTTGACCCATATTCTTTCATTATTGTTCATTCTTGAAATAAATGTTTTAATTACAATTCATACGCATTTTTATTTATTTTCATATTACATTTTATAATCAATACTTATAATCACTAATTTAATTTTAATCTTGCAGCCATATGATTTTCATTTAATTTAGTTATTTTTGCCGCAATGCGGAAACGCAATTGGGTCCACGTTTTTATCGCGATTCGCAACGTCTGTTCTGTGACGTGTAAATCCAATTGCTGCGGCAACCGTTTGACAGTCTCGTGTGGATTGGCGTCAATGGCACGCACAACTTGCTCCAATTGTTCATCCGATACTTTACGGGGTTGGCCAGGATTGTTACGCCTCCCATCCCATGGTCTTAAGTCGGGATTTGGGCGAAACTTTTCGACCTACCTTGGCACCGTCTTCACCGAACAGTCGAGCCGTTCAGCTATCGCTCGGTAATCGAGCCCTTGCTCTCTGAGCGCTTTTAACTGACCAAGATTATATTCACTCGGAACGAACGGCATTTAAATTATTAATTTTACAGAAAAATCGATATTAACCTTCGATACGACAATCAAACAATATGTTTACAAGCGAGGGTGTCTTTTGTTTGTCGATCATAGCGGAATCCCTACTCCGTGCAATAACGATTCTCATTTGTTGTCGAGCTTTTTTGCTGCGCTGCGCTGCATCGTCTGCATAGAGTAGCATATGCATCATTATTCGTCTCACTCATTTCCTCTCTCACCGTTGCGTCGATGAAAATAAAAAAATTAAGATGGCCTTATTCATTGTGGAAATCGTCGATAAAATTCTCGGTCACCTGGACCTTTATGAAATCAAGGAGTTTCGCAAAGTTTGCACGTAAGTACCTAATTATGTTTATTAATTAACTTGAAATCACGACAAAAATTAGTGCGAAAAATAATATTATAATTTGATTTCAATTCAATTTTATTTCGATTTTTTATATTTTTTCCGTTTATTACAGCTTCTGGGAATATCGAGCGGCGAGGGAGCTGAAACGGCGACCGAAATCTGCGGATTTTCCTTATTTTTTTGAAGAAGATGTGCAGGCGATAAAGGAAACGGCCAGAATGTATTTCCAAATGGTTTACGATGACGAAAAAGCGGAGTACAGCATTTTTAGTGAGCTGCTGCACCTAATAGAAAGGGACGATGTGCTAATTGAAAATGGGGAAAAGCGAGTGTCGTGCCAGTATTTTTATGTTATATTATTTTCCATTTGCATTTCAAAACTTCGTCATTCAACAGGGAGAGACGTACGAGACATTTTCCATTTTTTCTATGGTAAGAATTATAACGATTTGAGAGACGGAACGGAAGGGTATTTCCACGTTCCGTATCTATTGTACAATGGGTTGTGGAGGGGACGATGTTGAGCGAGTCTGCGAGTTTTTGCAGAGTTTCGCCGACATTGGACACGTTTAATCAGTCAGAGCGGAAATACTCTTGACAGTCACCAGACTGATGTATGACAAGTGACCCTGAGGAGGGTCGATGTTATTTGTTGCCTCTTAGTTTACAAGTTTTGTAACTCTACGTTTAGTCCTGAGAAGGACTAGTTTTTTATGCAGGCTGTTAATTTGTGCAGAAGGACCGGCTGTGACGAGTGGTAACCAGCTGTGACCGATGTTGACCGTCATGGAGAGGATGGTCGGATGGACGGTGACGTTGTTGTCGGCTCGGGCTGCTTGGCTGTCACATGACTCGTGAGAGTGGAGTGACACAAATGCCGATCACTTTTCTGTCAAAATTGTTAAGTTGAACAGTCAAAAGTCAAAAGACAAAGTCCAATTACTTTTCTATTCTCACTTGTAACAAGTCGAATAGTCAAAAGCTGATTGAATTGAGTCAAGAGGCACTTATACTAGTACTCTGAACTCGACCTTTCCTCTTGCAGGCACGACTTTTTACTGGCGACGCGCCACCTGGCGGCCGAGTCGGAAGTTTGAAAAGTCAAAAGGTGGGAAAGGTGTTGAAATAATGAGGCGAGTATTTTGAAATTTAACCAAGTTCACTATTGAGAAGTGGCCCTAGGTCAAAACTCTCGAGTGCTCGTAGACGCGAACGCGAAGACGAGAGTCGATGTGCTCTGGCTGGCTGTCGAGAGACGACTGTACTCTGCGTGGCCAGGAGCCTCGCTCATATAGGAAGCGAGTGCGCGCTGATTGACTGATCCGCGAGGTGCTTGGATCGTTGCTGATTCATTACTCTGCATATTTATTTTTTATATTTTCAGGAACAGATTTCAATTTTTCAAATAACTAAACTTTCAGGACTCATTTTCAGGTTGATTGCTCATCTTCATTCTTATCTGCAATTTACTTTCTTGCTCTCGCCTTCAATTGGTCAAACAATTTTCTCTGCTATTAAGAGCATGAGAATACCTCAAAGATCACCCACCACATCTGTATGAAATTAAAAATAAATTTATTTAAAATTTAAAATACAAATAAATAATATTTCAATTAAATGGTGTTTACCTATTTCGTAACCAAAAACACGTCAAGTGTCACCGAGCATGTCAGCGAGTAACGTCTGCTGCATAAAGGCTGTTCGTTTCTCAACCATGAAGCTTCACTTATCTAGGTGAACTCCGAATCGTTCAAACCTAATCTAAACTAGACATTTTCAGATCGGGTAGATATAATCTACGCCGAGTGTACTTGTATAATGCGCCGAAAATTTCATTGACTTTATACTGGTTTCATTGACTTTGGACTGGTGCTTTATAGTCTTACATTCTAAAAATCGCTGCACGTCCGCTATACTTCAGGACTCTTGTGCATACAAGTGCGCGATGTGAGTCGCACTTTTTGGTATTAGCGTCGGATCAGCACGACACGCGTATAAAAGTATACTCTGCTTGAGAACACTTGTATACATTAGCGTGATAACATTTTTAGCGTGAGGACACTTTTCATGCGACTTAAATATTCACTCTCGTTTGTGTAGGAAATAGTGGACCGTTGGAAAATCTAAATAGCTCATATTGATAGGATTTTTTCCAAGGAATCTGATGGGCTTATCAGATTTTCGATAACTCTTATCAAATTCAAATGAGAGCGAAAAGAAAGTTGCCGGGAAGTTATGCGCTGTATGTATATGAGTAGCGGCGTGTCGTCACTTAGTTCCTGTCATACTTGCTAGGTGGAGCGCGACACGTGCTCCTCGATAAAAAAAAAGCGAGCAAGCAGTCATTCGACATTGCCTAGCGTCGACCAATCACAGCGCGAGAAGCAAACGGACGCTGCTGAGACGCTCGCTCGCTCGTTTTTCTCGGATTCACTAGCCTCATACCCAACGGGCCATAAGACGTTACACATCGATAATAATTTTAGAAAGGTTGCTGCTACTGCGCGTCGAAAAACCACGACGAACAATGCTAGTGCTACGAGCTGCGCGCGACGATATTTCCAAAAGCTTCGTACATTATTATACGTATAACATACATTGCCATCGTTAGTCGAAATACGTGAGCGCGCGCGCGCGAATCGGACCTGCGGTTTGGATGTTTGACAAGACCGCAGCCGTAGCAGCAGCAGCAGCATGAGCTCGACCCGGGGCACAGAGCCTCGTTATATCCGGGGGCTGCTGATGAGTTGTGCACCATAGTAGGCGTTATATATATAATGCGTATAGGCCAGCCGCCTCCCCCGCGTTCGCAGCTCTCTTCCACGAGCGCGCGTCAAACTATATATGGTAGTGAAATGGTGTACGACTCGAGGTGCACATACACATATACATGGTATAATACGTGATTTTCCAGCGTTAACTTATACGCCGCAATACATCGGCGCTGGCGAGCGAATTATAATACGGTTTAAAAATAAAGGAGGCGGACACACAGCGGCTGAAATGCATAATACATATAAACGTACTACTGCGACGCTTACGTGTATATAATTTGCGAGCAAAAGCTCGGAAACGAGCGAGTTCGCGCGTCGACACCGCAACGAGAGAGAGAAAGAGAGCTTTTGAACGTTAAATCAAGACCCAGACGCGACGATCGTGTGTCCTTTATATATCGATTTGTCGCGAGCGCGGCCGCCCACAGCTGCATTAATTATCATCTGATAAATGGCAATCAATCGCAACGACGACGAGCTCCCGATTTAGAGAGACTGAGCTATAATTTCCCAATTAAATAATATATTATTATAAAGCTTGGCGGGCGGCGATCCCTATATATATGCGCTGTAAATATCTGACTGACCGATGAGTCCGCGCGACGCTGATGACTATAGAAGCAGCAGCAGCGGCAGTGTAAGCGCAGGATATCTGCTGTATATATATAATGCACACGATCGCGTACACATGACGAATTGCTTTTTAAACGACCCCCACACTCGCTTTTGACGACGTCGAGGTTGACGTGGCGATTCGTCATCGCGTCGTTTTTGTTCATGGAGCGCAGGAAAATTGACGCGATGAATTCTGCTTTAGTCAATGGTATACTACGCACACGTACGTGGCCCTCGTTCTCGCGCGTGTATCGTCTATGCACATGGCAGCTTATTTAGGTAACATTTTTCTTCCGAGACAAAGGAAGTAGGCACAAATAAAAACAACTATTGTGGCGGACAATACACCAGAACAATTTTATAAAGAAATACAAGATTCTTCGTTGTTGGATTAGAAAGTGACATCTAACGATAGAACATGAAAGTATGCAATGCGGACGGATTAATCAAATCGAAGCTTTTTAAAGTATAATAACGTACTAAAATAGACAATGTCATGACTATTGAGCGAAACAAACATATCTCAAAATCTGGTTAGAAATAAAATCGATCTCGTTGTACAGTAAATAAAATTAAGTTCTTGTTTCAAGTTTAATAAAATTAACCCCATCCAACCAAAACGGATACAGTCGTTCGTTTGATATTGATGTATTCTTCCAGATTCTAAAAAATCTCAATTTTTTGGTGACCGTTTCATTTGCCATCAAGATATATGAGTTTTTTAAATAACTTTGTTTCAAAAGGCTAAAAAATTCTTGGAAGGAATCGTCGCCAGTTTAGAGTTTTAAATTGTTAAAAATATTATAATAATAATTTATATTAAATTGGCACTTTAATTGTAAATAATGTAATTATGAACGATGTTAAAACTATCCCGAAACACTGATCATGTTCATAACAAAATAAAATTAGTTTGATTGTTGTCTCTGCCGTAGAAGCAAGCTATAAAATCGAAAGATAAATATACTCGTTCGACTTCTGTGGCGCTAAATAGACGGATCCATCTTTAAATTCAGGCACTGAAATGGATAAAAGTGAAAAGAATATCGAGGAAGTTGCCTCAAAAGATAATTTAAGTGCAGAAGACATTGAATCAACTATGTTAACTCACCGAGGTACAATTTACAATGAAAAAAAAGATTATTCATGCGACAAGTGCGAGAATAAATTTGAGTTTCGAAGTCATTTGAGTAGACACCAAATATCAGAACACAAAGACCGCGAAAATTTAGCATGTGACAGGTGCGAGAAGACATTTGGGAAAAAATCGAGTTTGTTGACACACCAAAAACAGGTTCACAAAAGTCGTAAGGATTTTTCATGTAACAAGTGCGAGAGAAAATTTGAAAATAAATCAACTTTATTCAAGCACAAAAGAATATTCCACGAAGTTTTCAAAAATTATTTATGTGAAAAGTGTGCGAAGAGATTTGATACTAAAAGTAGTTTGCTCTTCCACATAAAGGCAATACACGATGGTAGTAACAATTTCACCTGCGATGAGCGAAAAGAGAAATTGAGAAATAAATCCCAGTTCCTTTTTCACCAAAAAACAGTTAACAGATGTCGGAAAAATTACACGTGTGACAAGTGTGACAAGAAATTTAAACAAAAACCGAGTTTGCTCTCGCATCAAAAAATAATTCACGAAGGTCAAAAAGATTACGTATGCGACGAATGCGAGAAAAAATTTGGGCGAAAATCGCATTTGCTAATCCATCAAAGGATAGTACACGAAAGTCGCAAAGATTATGCATGCGACAAATGTGAAAAGAAATTTGGAATTGAACATCATTTGCTTTCGCACCAAAAAATAGCCCACGAAGGTCGCAAAAATTACGCATGCGGTAATTGCGAGAAAAAATTTGGACTAAAACCAGATTTGATCAGGCACCAAACGACAATACACGAAGGTCGCAAAGATTACGCATGTGACAAGTGCGAGAAAAAATTTGGGCAAAAAGTGCAATTGCACCGACATCAAAAAATAGTCCACGAAGGTCGCAAAGATTTCACATGTGACAAGTGTGATAAGAAATTTGGACAAAAACAGCATTTGGTTGACCACCATAGGACAGTCCATGAAGGTCGAAAAGATTATACATGTGAGAGGTGTGAAAAGAAATTTGGACAAAAACACCATTTGGTTGTTCATCAACAGACAGTACACGATGGTCGTAAAGATTTCGCATGCGACAAGTGCGAGAAGAAATTTGGACGAAAATCGAATTTGCGTCTACATCAAAATACAGTTCATGAAGGATGCCAAGATTATGAATGCAACAAATGTGAGAAGAAATTCAATCAAAAAGGAAATTTGCTCAACCACCTAAAGACAGTTCACGAGGGTCGCAAAGATTTTGCATGCGACAAGTGCGAGACGAAATTTGGGAAAAAATCGACTTTGATTACTCATCAAAAGACAGTCCACGAAGGTCGTAAAGATTTTGCGTGCGACAGGTGTGACAAGAAATTTCGACGTAAAGAGTATTTGCTAATCCACCATAAGACAATACATGATGGTCGGAAAGATTTTACCTGCAATAATTGCGAGAAGAAATTTACACAAAAATCGAGTTTACTCTGCCACCAAAAAACAGTACATGAAGGTCGTAAAGATTATGCGTGTAACGATTGCGAGAAGAAATTTGGACATAAATGGCTTTTGGTGTCTCACCAGAAGAGAATACACAAAAGTCAAAAAGATTACTCGTGAGACAAATGAGAGAAGAAATTTGGGCGTCGATCTTATTTTATCAGACACTGAAAAATAATACACGAAGTTTATTAAGATTTGTAACGTAATAAAGATGAAAATAAAAATGAGACACCATCGAATTTGAGTTGACACCGAAAAAAATCTATAAAATTCGCATAAACTACGTATTGGGCTTGGTCTTGTATTACTCAAAAAAATGTTTCTTAGAAAGCAGCATGAAATTAATCAATGAAAAAATGAAAAGTACTAATTTTTCTTGCCAATTGTAAATATATGTAGATAGACGTTTAGAAATATACAGACTTTTTTTTAATTTCAATAAAAATTTTCAATAAACAGCAATTTATTTTCAATAAACAGCTTCTGGCACACCAGTTACAAGCCATCCATCAACATCTAAAGGAAATAGAGGTGGTAAAGGGGTAGCAGCAAGTAACAGCAGCTACAGTGGTAACGTTGGAATACCAGTAAGTCTGCCATTACCGCAGCAACCTTTACAACAATTACAGCAGCAGCAGCAGCAGCAGCAGCAGCATGACCAACATTTAGGCGGCAACAACAATAACGGCAATAACAATAACAGCAGTCTCCTAGGAGGTCTAGTAAGAGCTGGTGGAAGCGGCCTCAGAGTGGGTAACGCCGTCGGTAGCGGTCAGCCTGTTATTATTATCAATAATATATAAATATTATTTATTCTCATACAATATTATACAGATGAAATTCATAAACATAAATTTATTAAATAGGTCACATGATAATATTTAAATACGGTAAGTATCATTGTTTTTATCGGGTTTTAAATTTTTATTGATAACTGTTTTATATTATTTTCAATACATGTATTAAATACATAGAAATGAAGAAATAAGTTTGGAATCTTACATACTAGAACATTATCGTTAATTTTCAGTGGTAAAACAAACAAAATTGAAGAAAAACAAACTACGAATCATATAATACAAGAAGATTACTAAAAATAAAATCCTTGACTATACAATCAATATATAACTTAGCTATAAATAAATGTTCCACTACAACAAATGCAACTAACTTAAATAAATATTCTAACGCTTAAGCGTAGATTTTAGAGAGCAAACAAATTACAATTGAATTTGACAAAGATTTAAAAAAACATGAGGCGTGACTACTACTCACAAGCCAACAGTTGGAAAAAAACATTAGTTGAAAACAAAAAAAACAAAAGTTGAAAAAAGCCATTATTAGTACGGAATAAGCAATAAGTTGGTCAAAAGAGCACCCAACTCATTCGAATATTTTAGTTACACATAAAGCTTCAGCGCAGCAGTTGGGACATATTTTTTGCTCCATCATGATTCTTATTGCGCACCATTCACAGCATGTCCAGTGGCCGAAGGTACAAAACAGTGCGTTTTTGGTCGGTACATACAGACCGAGCACATTCCTGTAAAATAAAATAAAATTAATTAAGTTTTTATACATCATGTGTTTGATATTGTACCGTTTCATATCTATAGAAACTACTTAAAGATTAAGAAAGAGAAAAATTGTTGATAGGAAACGAAAGGTGTCATCAACCGCTAATTCGGCTGAGTCACGTCTTACGTCTCAACTATTAACAATTACACCACAATTATAATTCACGGAAAAATGATTGAAAACTGGTAGTGTAAACAACAACAAAATATCCGAGAATCTTCTATGTAGGACTTTATAAAACTTTAAAAATGTGTAAATCACCTCGATTAATTAAATCATTCGATGGTCCAGCCATAGCTTCGTTCTCAGCCCTCGCAGGCTCATCCGCAGCTGGAGCGATTGCCCCATCAAGGGGACGCGATGGTGTTGGTCGTGGACCATGCGACGCATCGCGAGTCACCGTTGCCGAAACCTCATCTACAAAAAAAAGTCAATTAAGAAGTTTTTATGCATCATGTTTTTAATATTAAACTGTTTTATATCAATTAAAACTTTATAAAAATTGAATAAGAGAAAAATCGTTGATAGGAGACGAAAGGTGTCATCAGCCGCTAATTCGGCTGAGTCACGTCTAACGTCTCAACTATTAACAATTATACCACATTTATAATTCACGGAGAAATGATTAAAAATTGGTAGCGTAAACAATGACAAAATATACGAGAAACTTCTATGTAGGACTTTATACAGGCAACCGTTAGCGATCGATCGCAGCTCGTACCAAGTCTCGGCTTGATATATGCCAACGACACGAGACTCCTGCGTGCGTATTCCCACTCTGCCACTTGGCCGCTGCCGGCTCGCGCGCCGACCGGCCAGCGGTATAAAAGACAGCGCCGATTCGATTCGGCACGCAGTTCCACTCCTGGACTTTCCGGAGTCGGATCTTGCTCGCCCACGAGAGCTTGGCCTAGGGAACGTTAATAAACCTGAGTTATACGTATATACCCAATCTTATTATTTCTCGCTCCTCTCCCAGCCTCCTTCCCACTTCTTGCGCTGAGAAGCTTCATTAGCGACCGCTAGGTGGCGCAGCGCCGGCACCCACAAGCTACTTATCCCCGCCAGGGCTTAAGTATCGGCCACTTCGAGCCTTGATCTTTCCAATTCAGCGAGTGCGGCCTGGACTTTCCGGCTGCAACTGACCAGCAAGGCCAAGACAAATTCATCGCAGAGTCGCCGCAGCCAAGTCTACGAGCTCGACGGGGTTTCCAACCTTCTGTTTCAGAGTTGACTCCGGAACAACATCGGATCTCGGCTACCACTCGATCCACATCACTCACCAACTAAACAATTTGGAACTTGCACACGCCAACTCGGCCCCGGTCCTTTTCAGGACCATCTCACGTAGGATTTCGAAAGACCTCGAACTTTTGCTAAAGATCGAGGCTAACCGACTTGTCAATTGCAGAGTGCGAACTCTGCAATTCTTTTCGGTTTCGAGCCTTTTCAAGGCTACCGTTCGAAAGCTGACGAACTCTTGTAAAAGTTCAATTCAAACCGTCTTAGCAGTGGCAGAGTGTAAACTCCTAAACTCTTTTCGGTTACTAGCCTTCTCAGGGCTACTGTTGGAAAGCAAACGAACTTCTGTAAAAGTTCAATTCAAACCGTCCTGGCAGTAACAAGAGTGTAAACTCTTAAAACTCCTTTCGGTTTTTAGCCTTCTCAGGGCTACCGTTCGAAGGCAAACGAACTTAATCAAAATTCGACGTTCACGCATAACAGGCTGAATAAACCACACAGGTTCTCTAGTACATTAGTACGTTTGCTCACCAATTGTTAATTCATTCCCCGAGATTAAAATTGTATGAAACATAACGGAAGTCGAATATCATAATCGCTTAAAAATGTTTCATCATTGAATGTACAAAATTGTATGGTTACGTAAAAAGTGTATACATCACCTCGATTAATTGAATCGTTTGACGGTCCTGCTATAGCCTCGTTTTTAGCCTCTAAATGCTCATCCACAGCTGGAGCAATTGTCTCATTTCGAGTCACCGTTGCCGAAACCACATCTAAAAAAACAAAATTAATAATAAAATAAATTTCAAATGAATTACAATAATAGAATATTTTACCTCGATCGCTATCCGATTCAGAAAAGGCGAAAATTCCTGAAGGGCCAGCAGCCGCCGATTCCTCTTGGAAACCTTCTACGAGACGAGAATTATGAACCCTTGGTGGTCGTCTTTGATCGCGTTGCCCATTTCGAGTCACCGTTGCCGAAACCTCACCTAGAACAGAAAAAAAAATTAATAACAATAAAATAAGTGTGGAATGTATTACAATAATAGAAATGCATATTGATTATTTACCTTGATCGCTATCCGATTCCGCATAGAATAAATTGTTTCTGGCACCACCCCGTCTGAGTCGAAGTTGCATTGTGTTATTTCCCTCGGCCACGCGAGGATGGACTTGTTCAGCGTTACGAGGCGATCTTTGATTATGCGGTGACAGTGGTGGTATGGCTGCTACATTGCCGTTATTGCCGTTGTTGCCGTATGGGTGATTGTTGTTGCGTCGGCGCCTTCTGCGGTGTCGTCGTCCACCTATAAACAACATTAAGAGTCGAGCATGAATCATTAAAAGTCTATGTCAAATAAAAGTAGGGAAGAATTACCTTGGGCTTTTAACCATCTTGGTCGGACTTCTGGACAAATATTAGGATCGAGCACCAATGCTTCGTTTCGTCTAAACTCTTGAAAAATACCATAATCATACTCCGGGTCGTTTCCCTCGTTTTGATCAAGGCGAGCGTCGAAGTTAACTTCGAGTTGATTGATTTCTTCAACTTCAAGAGGCCGAATGTTGTTCAGATTCGATGTGAAGTATTCTCCTATCACATTCGAACATATTGTTAACAGCTCCAAACCGGTTACGTTGCTTAGATGAAGTTCTCTCCAGGCTGTAAAAAAATATAACAGTGCTATAAATAAATAATCATGGTCTTTATATTTTATCAATTGTAAGTTTTATTTGCTCACCTCTTTGTAAACGTTGACCTCTGAATCTAGTAGAGTTAGACGGCTGTCTAGCTGCTGTACGACCGCTCTCTATCGTAGCGAAATCTATCCACTGCCATAGAACGATTTTCTTGATGTTTCCCAGCCAACGCCAGAACGGCGGATCGGCTCCTAGCCTATGAGCCAATACACTGTGGTAGCTTTCGATCGCGTTGTTTGTTCTTGTGTGGACGCCGTAGACGGAAAAATTACGAGGTCCAACTCGTGTAAACCAAAAGCTTCTTATATAAGCGATGAAGTCCTAGAAAGGGCGGAGTATTCTCTCGGGTGTCGATTCTATCATTTGGTCGAAAATGGCAACCATAATATCTGCGGGGACAAAAGCAAGAGCTCCGCACTTACAAACGAAGCTATTGGCTTCTACGTTATCTCTATAAAACTCAGTCAATCCGAGCCGGTGAATCTTTCCGTGAAGGCATCTCAAGTAATGGAAAAAGCACCCAATCAAATAAACATTTGCGCCGAAAGTCTCCCTGAGGGCTACCCTCAACGGTAACTCAAAGTCAGTGACAATCGTGGGAATATTACTAGTTGCGAATAATTCTATAATTAAGCTGCACATTCTTCTATAAGCGTTGGTGGTTTTCCTTGACATAATGAACCAAGGTACGGGTATGACGTGGTCGCGGTAAACGCACATAACCGTACCAAGTTGTAAATTAGCGTCGGGTACCACAGGACACACGTTGCACGTGAAGTCCAGCATTATCGTATTGATATCATTCACTACTTTGGCCACGATATCAGCATCGTAAATTTATACTCAAAATCCATTTCAAATATGTTGAAACATATTTGAAACTATGGGGAACTGGTCGAGGATCTGGTATACTTGTTAGAAATCCCCGTTCATGAAAAAATAAATGTGCATTTCCTGGATCGCCGATCTGAAGGGACATCTCCATCAGGGAGTTGGGGCTACGAGGAAACATAGTAGCTCTCCATCTCACGATACTAACACGAATACTATTAAACGGCACGAGAGCCGCAACGTCGTCGTACACAAGTGCGAGAGCGTCGTAGATTTCTCTTGGTCGCGTAAAGTTTCGAGTAGCGGCAAGTCTCAATTCTTCTTTAAATCTAAGTATCCGAACAGCTTCATCGCTCGGCACGCAACTTGCTGAATGCGGAAGTCCATCGACAATTTGATCAACGTTGTCGCGATAAACGCGAGCCGTTGCGAAACAGCCAGACCGACGATTGCGGCAGCGCAAGTAGCTGTGAAAGATGAAGAAATAAAAATGATAGTAATTTAATAATAATTATTCGATCGTTACATCCACGAGGCTCTCTATCTCTCTCTCTCTCTCTCTCTCTCTCACTCTCTAATCTTAAAATTTGTGCCGGACGAGAAATGATAGTTTTTTTTTTAAAGCAACGTGTGTGAAAAAAATGCTAAATGTTTAAAAAAATCGATCTCTAAAATTATATCACCTCGTGCCGCGAAGTCAAGTTGGAAAAACGTCGCAAAGCCACGAGCAGCACACGAGATTCTGACGATGCTAAAAAAGTATTTTTAAATGTTCAAAAATGGCTTGAAGAAGCTAAGTCTTACTTCACACTTGAAGACCAAGCTTCTGAGTATGTGCAATAACATCTGTAAGTGATACCTATTTTCAGAATAGCTGCTGAAAGCTTGGATCTTGTGATATTTGGAGCTACAGACTTCACAGGAAAGATCACCATAAAGGAGGTTCAGGGTTTAGCAAAAGATTGTCAATTTACATGGGGTATTGCTGGAAGATGGAAGGATGCTTTAAATGCTGCTTTGAAAGAGTATGCACCAGAATCTGGTAAGCGTTAAGCTTGATTTTTTAGAGTTTAATTATATTTACATAATTTTAATCTTGTATATGATTGCAGAAAATATTCCAGTCATAATTGCTGACTTGAAAAATGAAGAGTCCTTGAAAAAAATGACTGAACAAGCTAGAGTTCTGGTAAACTGTTGTGGGCCATACAGATTTTATGGAGAGCCAGTTATTCAAGCATGCACAGCTGCTGGTACACATCATGTGGATGTCAGTGGAGAACCTCAGGTAAATTTTGAATTATATGATCAAATTTAGTCAGAATAAATAGATTGACTAACTGATTGTAATTTCATTCAATACTTCATGGAAAAAATGCAGTTAGACTACAACAAGGCAGCCAGAAAAGCAGGAGTCCATATTATCAGCGCATGTGGATTAGATAGTATCTCAGCTGATATGGTTTTAATTTATACTCAAAATCCATTTCAAATATGTTGAAACATATTTGAAACTATGGGGAACTGGTCGAGGATCTGGTATCAATTTTGGAACATGGGAGTCTGCAGTGTATGGATATGTCCATATGCATGAGCTTCGAGGTCTTCGTTTAAAACTCTACCCAGAAAAGTTACCTGAATTCAAACCCAAATTGAAGTTAAGGTAAGTTATCAATAATTATTTAGAACTGCAACTGATTTTCTTCCATTATACTTAAATTGATCTTTTGATATTTTCAGGAAAACAGTACGTTCCTTTCCCAGGATCTGATCGAGCAGTTTGTCTTAGGACTCAGAGATATTTGTACGACAATTATAAACAAAGACCTGCCCAAGTACAGACCTATATGACTTTCAAGTAATTAAAATGTGATTTAATTGAACATTTAAACAATTACAAAATTCTCACATTAATAAACATTACAGGACTCTTTTTCAATTCATCGCAACTGCCATTGTTGGAAGAATCTTTGCCACACTTGCCAAAACTCCTGGTTTTAATAAATACATCATTACAATAAATAATAAAACATGAAATAGAACAAAAATTACATCTTTAATTGAACTAAATGTTAATTATGAATATTTTGAACATTATTAAGAATATAATTAGAAATAGAAGAACATAATTAAAAATAGTACAATTATTACAAGTAATAACAGTGCGATTATACATTTATTATTCATTCCTCTTTTTCAATTTTCTGTATTGTTGTGGAAATTTTCTTTCAAATATGTTCCGTATGTCTCTCCCTGAGAAAAAAAACAAATTTATTGTAACAAAAATATTTAAAATATATTTTTAATTATAATTAAAAGAAACTGGGTCACTTAAACATCAGGTACGTATCTTCTTGCACAATAATTTTTTCCATTTTCAGGATAGCCAATAGTTTCTTGAAAATTTTTAGCTCCTGGAACGATTGGCCTCTAAATTCCCGTTCAACTCGACCGTAAATTTTGTTCTATTTCATGTTTTTTGTTCAGATTTATTTTAAATCTGAAACATTTGAACAAATTCATCTCGGTGCCCCATTTTAAGATGGAAGATATATGCACCGCACGAAATCTCGTGCATAGAGGTTGTTTTTTGGCAAAAATTGATATGAAGGACGCCTTTCATGCAGTCCCGATAGCAAAACGCTACCTTATATATTTGCGTTTTTACTTCCAGTCTGTTCTTTATGAGTTTTCAGTTCTTCCTTTTGGATTAAGCAGTGCTCCGTACGTTTTTTCTAAAATTATGAAGACAGTCGTCCACTCTCTCAGAAAGAGAGGCCTCAAGTCAGTTATTTACATCGATGATATGTTAATATTAGGAAACTCATTCGATGAATGTTCAAATAACGTGCGGGAATCTATTTTCTTACTGGAATCCCTTGGTTTCACTATCAATTACGATAAGAGCGTGGTTACTCCATCTAACGAGTGCAAATTCTTAGGTTTTTTATTAAACTCGGCCGACATGCAATTATCGTTACCAGCGGAAAAAAAGCTTAGCGTTTTTAAGATGATGGATAAATTTAGTAAACGCAAGTCATGCACGATACTTGAGTTTACTTCATTCGTCGGGACTCTAAATTTCTGTTGCAACGCTATGACTTATGGGCGAAGTTACGTGAAAAACTTTGAGATAGAAAAAATCAGGGCGCTTCACAAATCGAAAGGTAATTATAAAGCCATCATGCATCTGAGCCCGAAACTGGCAGACGATTTCGAGTGGTGGCGCAATAATATTTTCAAGGCGAGCAAGCCTATCAAACCTTTCGAATTCGCGATGGAAATTTTTTCAGACGCTTGCCCAACCGGATGGGGAGCTCACTGTTTAGGCGAAAAGGTTAACGGTCACTGGAGAAGAGAAGAACGCCATTTTCACATTAATTATTTGGAAATGCAAGCAGCCTTCTTTGGCCTGAAAGTTTTTGCAGCAGATCTTCGAATGAGTGACATCCTACTTCGGATTGACAATTCTACGACCATAGCTTACGTTAATAAGATGGGCGGAACGCGGAGTAAAAAGCTCAATGCTCTGGCCAAAGTAATCTGGAAATGGTGTGAAAGTAGAGGCCTGCGACTGTACGCGGAGTAGGGACTCCGCGCCGATTTTCATTTGTTTAATCAACTACGCTGTGCATCGTCTGCAAAAGAATGCAGCATAGTGCATTTTCGGCAAAAAGTCATCGTATCTCCCATCGATCTTCTCGTCGACGTCGTAAAAAAATAAATCATGGTCCTGCTCAATCCTGTAGTTGTCGACAAAATTTTGGAAAATCTGGACGTGTGTGAGATAAAGGAGTTCCGCAAAGTGTGCTCGTAAGTACCTAATTTACTTAAAGTAATTAACCGGATATTTTTATTTAATTGAAACATAATTAGTATAACGATGCGTTCTGAAACTAATTTATTACAGCTTCTGGGCATATGGAGCGGCGTTGGAGCTGAAACGGCGTCCACGATCTTCGGATTTCACGCTTTTTTTCGACGAAGACGTGAGGGTGATAAAGGAGAAATCGAGGCTGTACTTCGATGCTGTTTACACTCCAGAAAAATCGGAGTACCAGATCTTCAGCGAGCTGCTAGTCCTCATGGAAAGCGATGATGATTTGGAGGATAAATTGATTGATAATCGAAATAATCTAATGACGTGTAAGTACTTGGTTTTTTTATAAAATTTTCTATTTTTATTACAAAATCTCCGTCATTTTACAGGGAAAAACGTGCGAGATATATTTCATTACTACTACGGTAGAAATTATTCTCATTTGAGAGACGGGACGAAGGGGTATTTCTTCTGTCCGGATGTAACCGATTCGGATTCGGATTCAGATTGTTAAAATTTTACAATGGGTAACATTTATTAATTGTTTATTGATCAGATCATTGTACAATTCAAATATAAGTTGTTTACTATTAAATTGCAGTGAAATAAAAGCAGAAAAAATCGATTTAAAATTTCTCGGTGCAGTGTTTACTGATACGGCTGAAAATTGTAGGGCTTCTTATGTATAAAAATAGATCTTTGAAACACTGTACACTGCGTAATTTTGCAGTTATTAAAACGTTTCAAAAAAAAAATTTTTGTATTTTCAAGAGCTTTCCAACGATATAAATTAGTATGGGGATTGTTCAATTGCAGCTTAAACTATCGTCCAAAAAGTGAAACCTTTTTTATCTTGTTTCCAAAATGTGGCTTGGTGAGCGCACTGGGCGAAGTTTAGTCAAAATACTTAATTGCAATAATATGTCACAGGCGTTCATAATAAGTTAAATCACAAGTTTATAGCTTATATTTGATCTTTATTAAACATTCTTAGTGAAATTTTTTAATTTATTTGTGTTATTAAATCTATTATATTTCCAGATACATAAATTATAAATTTTAAAAAGAAGAGAAAATATTTGAACTAAAATGGAAATGACTGATCTTTTTTCTTCGTATTGCAATCTGAACTTGCTTGTCTCGCGGCCAAAGTAGCTCGTATACTGCCATCTCTTCCTTTTTCTGACGAATGTGCTAGCGAAGATTCAGTAACTAATTTGATGCAGCGTTCAACAGCTTGAGTGTAGCATGGTATTTTAAAAATATCTTCATCAATAGTACCTTCATTTTCTACTAGTTCTTTTAATTGTTGCTCGTTATATCCGGACAAGAGAGGAGGTTCTGTAATGAATATTTCATCAAAATTCACTAATTCTGTGTAGTCCTTAGCGTCGAAATTTAAATTATTTTTCGGTCGAATGAATTGTCGAAGACCATTTTTTCTATTTCGAGCTTTCAGAATATAATTCATCGCTAAAACCCTAATTTCTTTTCTTTCATCACAGATCATTGCAAGTAATAAATTTTCCGGGTGTGCAAAATATGAATTTCTCGCTAAAACTGGATTGATGACGGCCAATAATTCAACACTTAAATATCTTGAACTACTTAACATGGAATAAAAATTTTTTGCACCGTCAATAACTGAGCAATTTTGTTTATTAAACCACGAGGGAACGTACACTTTCATAATGAAAATCGCTATAGTTGTTAGTGCACTTGATGGTTCCTTCGTTGAGACATAGAGTCGCAATAACCTATTAGCTAATGTGATCCAGCGTGCATGATTGATTTTCCCCGGATTTCGACGCTCCAAGTTCCTCGTACATTTACCACTAATTATTGATAAAAAAATGTCGTGTAGATATTGCTGATCAGTGCTCAAATCATTACGATCTCCTGTGTACGAAAATTGTGACGAGATAGGTGTGAACTCGACCACAGGTAAATTTTCACAATTTTCCAATTGTTTTCCAATAACCCCTGAAAAACTATGGGGCCCAGTTGTTTCACCGTCGAAATATTCAAACAAATGTCTTAGTGGTAACTCATTAGCATGTGACAAACATACTATCCATTGCATAGGTCGATTAAAAGCCAATTCTATATTTCTCATCACGCCCTTGCGAACTCCCACGTTTACGTTAGTTCCATCACAGCCTATTGCCACCAAAAAGTCAGAACTAATATTATTTAGATTTAAAAAATCTAATATTCCTGCTGAAATTGTGGCAGCATCTCCTTTTTTTACAGAAATATGACCTAAATATTTACTGTGAGGTTCTTCCAGCAAACTTATGTGTTCCTCTCTAATAATTTTAGTACTAAAATCGTTGCGAATTAACGTTTTGTCTTTCCGTCCATCGAAAAAAATACTTTTTAATTCTAGGTTTTCAAAATTTGTACTATTTTGTAATTCGGAATATAATTTTTTTCTTTCGCGTTCAATTTTTGATTTAATAACTGTATTATTCTCGTTTCGTAGCCCAATATCTTCAAGAGCTGAATTGATTAGTACCGCAGCTGCGTTATTTGATACTTTGAAGCGTTCGCAAGCGGCAGCGACATTACGAAAGCGAATCCTGTTTTGATTAGAAATTTCCTTACTTCTCGTGCAATTTTTTTGTGTGAGTTCTTGAAAACTCCAACTGCTTACAACACTATCGATGGAACTTGCTGATTTTTGTGAACACGTCGGATTAGGATCATCGAATTTCTGTGTGTCCGAATACTCTGTTTTTTGCGAGCATCTCGGAGTTTCATCACAAAATGCTGGTCTTAAATCAATCGTATCTGCATTGTTTTGTTTTAGAAAAGCAGGATTTCCTCTGAGCGATTGTAATAAACCTCTTGATTGTAATGGAATTTTTTCGTCGTCATCGCACTTGCAGGAGTTCAAACATTTGCAAAAAGCTATATCAAATAGCTTGGATTCCATATCAGCAACGGTTTCTTTCAGATTTTCATCGTAAGTGCTAGACTGTCTCCGATTTTTCAGAGCTTTTAGGAGCTTTTTATATTTATTTTCGTATAAAGTTTTTATTTTTTGAACCACTCTCGATTCCGAAACAGTAGGAATTACTAGTTGCTTCCAAATAGGCATAATCAATTCTGAGAGGTTATTGAATATCACTTTGCTCGGTTGAAATTTTCCATTTTCGTGAAGAGAAAATGTATCTCGAATATTAATAAATTTTTTTATGACGGTGGCCTCTGATGGTAAAATACCTGACACGAAATCCACGTTGCGAATATCCCCAAATATAGGATCAGCTTGGCAAAATCTTTTCTTCATCTTTTTCACTTTCGGCATAGTGACCGTCAATTATTATACAATCTATTAGAAAATTTAAACTTATAATGTTAACTGCATTGGATTTCATAAAAAAATCATTGCATTGTACTTACAGACCAAAAACTCCTGATAGCACGTCAATAAATCAAACGTTTGAAAGTAAAACCAAGAATATGTAAGGTGGTATAATAACGCACGGATGTAAATAACAATGATAATTAATAAAATACTGAAAAATACACTTGATTTTATTTATATCAATGATTAGAAGTCAAAGTTAACATAAAAAACAATCGATGGACGCTGCTGCTCAAGCCGCCATGAAGTGATTGGTGTAACTGATGGTCTGCACTGACTACTGCACACTTAGTATAGTAGTCAACAGTATTCGATTTTTTAAACAAATACGTTAGGCTAGCATCAGTATCGGATACAAAGAATTGGGGGCCCGGGGCTTTGCATACGAAGCGTATTAATATTTGAACCGCTAACGTATGCGTTTTACGAAAATTTAACTTTTTAAATTAACACAAATTAACTTTATTGTTTAATTTACAAAAAAATAGTCAGTGTAACGCAATTATATATGTAAGTACGTTAACATTAACTAGAAAACGATTTTTTCCGAAAATCACTAAAGAAAAATGTTTCACTTTTTGGACGATAGTTTAAGCTGCAATTGAACAATCCCCATACTAATTTATATCGTTGGAAAGCTCTTGAAAATACAAAAATTTTCTTTTTTGAAACGTTTTAATAACTGCAAAATTACGCAGTGTACAGTGTTTCAAAGATTGAAAAAAATTGAAAAACGTCAAAATTATGTCGATTTTCGACCTTTGAGTGGCTCTATCTTTACTTTTAAGGCACCTAGAGGGCTGCTTTTTTTTTTTAAAACTTTCTATTTTTATACATAAGAAGCCCTACAATTTTCAGCCGTATCAGTAAACACTGCACAGAGAAATTTTAAATCGATTTTTTCGGACGCATAACGATATTTTTTTTGATGAATTTAAACTTTGAGCTTCATGCGGCAACTGAAGCCATCGTTTGCTGGCGCCTACCTCGCGGTTTTTCTCTTTTTTTTTAGTTATACTAACGTTCCTTTGCTATTAGAAAGCGATCGGCGACAAAAGGGTTTTTTTGCTCCGCCCTAATGTGCAGCATGAAACTCAATGTGTTGTTGGTCTGTGTAGTAAAAATTAGATTTTTACTTTACATTTTTTGTAAAAATTTCTTCTTTGCTCACAGCCATATGACATGTAGATGTGCCACAAATTAAACCTTATATAAAAATTAAATAAATAATGACCTTGAAATAATGATGAAAATTATCTCAGTTACTTAAAATTAAATTCAAACTATACCTAATCTAGTTGTGAAATCAGAAGAGATATCATTTGCTGAGCAACCAAGCATACCTAAACCTCCTGCGTGGCCATCTATAATGGATGCACCAACTGGTATACCTTCTAAAAGATTCAATTCTTCAGCAGATTTTCTTGATAATCCATCACCATCAGGAGACTCTGGAGACTATTTGACTTATGAAATATATTGAGCTCAATATTTTATATGTAACATGTACTTATTTATTCAGATTTAAATGTACCTATTTTTCTGTAATTATCAGTTGCTAAATCTGATAATTCTATTTCTTCTAAATAGTCAAAACACCAATTATTAGTGATATTTGGTCCAGATCTATAGTTGCACTTACAAACCAAAGAGCAATGATGATCTACAATCAAGATACAAAAGGCAATAAATTTGAAACAACTTCCATAATTTATTGTTCAAAGCTGCATTATTAAACAATACCTTGTCTACTCTACCAATCGCTATCCTGGCGGTTTGATTGTATGGATAATAATCTGGATGTTCTCCGTTTATACTTATTGTTTAATTTTTCTTCAAATAAATAAAAAAAAATAAACATTGCCGTAACTATTGTTCATATTAACTTTAAACATCTAAATTGTGATCTCAAGGAAGAGGCTCGCAGTATAATTTAACGATTAAACGAACTTACCTGTAAGTGATGTTCTATCGTAATTATACGAAGAGCCTCTTCCGAAGAAATCACACCCGCCCTCCCAAGCAAAGCTTATCCCAATTATAGTTACGGTATACTTTGAAGAATGAAGATTTAGCCACCGTCGCGCACGCTACAGCAGGCCGCCGAGCGGTGAAAAAATAAAGTAATAACTTTGAACATATGTGGTGACATCGACACGCAAAGCGTGTTACTACATTGTGATCTCGAGGAAGAGGCTCTTCGTATAATTACGATAGAACATCACTTACAGGTAAGTTCGTTTAATCGTTAAATTATTTATTTAAACTTTACACAGAGAGATTCTTATGATTTGGTAATGTGCAGATATGCATCATGGTCAAATCATATCAGGTGGAGCATGAACATCTTGAATTGGAATGGAAATGTGTTTGAGATCGCCACCGTTAGAGGGTGTCGGCTCACAAAGTCGCACACGCAGTTAAAGTAGGCGAGCTCTCTGCATAAAGTTTGCACAAAGAGTTACAATTTTCCGACAACGCATTTCCACGCGTTATCTTCTAATGAGTCAAAAAGCAACTCAAGTAAATTATTTGCAGCGTTTGCCATTTTTCACAATACAAACAAGAACGAGAACATCTCTTCACAACGCTGCTGAGAAATGAGGAGAATTCGTTGAGAAATAAGCTTAATGTATTGTAATGTAATGTAATAAAGATTTTTATTCGATACATCATAAGATACAAAGCCATAACTCTATCAATAGATGGCACGTGTTTTACAGAGTTTAGTTCAAATACATAATTACTTTATAAGTACACGAAAATCGATTTCAACATGCCACGACTTACGACAACGTCCAATCTCGCAATCATAGAAACTTGCCTGACTAAAACACTTCTCGTCACTTTTTTAAAACAGAATATGGTGATATGCTCGACTTTGTATCGACGTGTATCAGGGAGTTGGCACTTGATTTTTCCTAGCATTTTTCCAATCGATTGATGCCAAAGCGACGAGCCGATCACTGATGTGTAAATTACGAGAGATTCGAGCTTTTCTCTATTAAACTCGTGTACTCTCATATACCCACGACCAAAGGCTTCGGGCTTTGAGAACGAGAGACAGAAGTCGATGATCGCGCTCGACGAGCAAAATCATTACTGCTATTACGACGATGGTCGCCGCGATCACCAATATACGTATCGCATATAGCCGGACAGCAATTATAGAGTTCGCGCGGGCCGCGATTATCGACCCTGGCAGGAAAAGCCTCGTCGCCGCGACCGATGGCGCGTTGTCGAATATATATATTCGCACGCGATAGCGCTCCGAATTCGCCTATTTAAAGCGTGTGCGATTATCCAGGATGACGACTAGCTGCAGCGGTAACAGTAGCGGCTTCTATACGTACGTGACATTAGTCTGTGTGCGCCAGCACACACGTATATATATGGCTATAGGATGCGCGACAGATGGGTCGAACAATGCCCGATATATAAGCATATTGGCCGCAGAATATATATTCGTGTAAATGCACAACGAAGCTCACTCACACACATACGATGATATATGCCACGATTTGGCTTGCTCGTCGCTCGCGACGCGAGCTGCGGCATTTTTTATTATATCGTCGCGAATTTCGATCGGGCGCGCATCGCGGCATGTAAAATGTATTATAAAATGTACACCTTCTCATCCCTCCGGCTTGGCTCTGTGCTGCACTGCACTGCTCGTAATATAAACGTATACATATATATACACGAGCTTTAAATGCGAACGTACCTGCACGTATAACGACCGGAGATATAAATGTAGCCCGTAAAAACCGGCCGTATATGCAAATTTTGTTGTTTTTTTTTATGTTTGTTTATTATTTTTATTTTTCGGGCTAAAAATTCGGATAGCCCGAGTGCATCGTACGTTTACCTCTCTATACGCGATACATAAATGCAAAAAGCGATATTCTTGTTAGTCGTCGTCGTTGTTATTATTATTATCGTTATTATTACGCGCAGCTACTGCCACCGCTGCTGCTGTTACATTTAATGTGAATTCTCGATTTGGAATACAGCCGTGTACTCGTCGCTATATGTGCTAGATGGTGGTGGTGGTGCTGATGCTCGTGTGTGACGTACGTACAACGCATATTACATTATATGTTCGGGCGCGCGTCGGAGCGAGCGAAGCTGCTGCAGCTCCTCTGCTCGCACGCACCAATACAAGGTATATACGTTTATATAATATGCAGTCGCGCGACTGCATGATGCGAACGAGCCACACGTGTGTGTGCACGAATCCTATACGTAGGAACACGTACCGTTTCTATATACGTGTATATTCGGGGATTATATTATACGCCGGTCGTGTGTACGGTGATCTCGCTGCGATGCGTAAATTTAATGTAATACGACTGTTGTTACTTATTCGCTTGATTATTGTTGCGACGCTTTTTATCCTGAAATCGGGTGTTGATACGATGACGGCGATGATGCGGAACTGCGCGACTCCGATGTTGTGATAAAGTTCGAGCATAAAGCGAAACAAAATTCAGGAAAAAACATTGAAATGAATCAATTTTTGAAATAATGGTAAACGTGAGCTTTTTGGACAGATTCGGAGACGAAATATTTTGACTAATAGTTATAAGTTCGTATGAAACAAAAACTGTTATTGTTCTCGATTTTACTCTGAAGGAGTATAATTTCTCAGCAAAAACTTGTTTCGCTACTTGTTTTCATTTTTCGTGTTAAAAAGTATCTCGTCGCCAAGTCCGATCACGTAGCCTTAAATTTTTTTCAGTCTTTTTGAATGCTGTGATTTTTGCATGTGAAAAATTGCATAGATACTTGATAGAGATTTCACGAGAAAAATTTTATTGAATCAACGAAAATTGTTTTTGATATAACGGATTATATAGTACAATGATAATTTGATTAAAAAGCTAAGCGTAACGTAACGACAATATAAGCTTTAATTGAGATTAAAAAACTTAATGGCGAAAGAGGTTGGATTTCCAGTGAAAGAGTTGAGGTTACTCCAAGTGATAATGAAAGATTTAATAAATAATGTAATTACAAAATACATGAATTAACTGGTTTGAATTAGATGATTGTGCTTCCTTTATGATAAAGCTCTGAAATGAACTCCAAAATAAGTTTGAGAACTGGATTTTGAAGGACAATTTAGTTTATCATCCAGGTAGCGTATTAAGTAGCGAGCTAATTACACTATGGCATGGGGCGGCAAATTTTGGAATGAATATCGACTTTTTTCATTATAGTTGTGTATGACTCGATGTTATTTATCTGGAGTTTGTTTCGAAGTACTTAGTTTCAGAAAATCCAAGAGCTCCACGAAGAAATAATCGCCACGTTAGATTTCACACTAGTGTAATTGTAAACAATATAATCACGAACAATTTTGACATCGCGCTGCGATACACTGATCAGGTTTATAGTAAAAACAAATTGTTTTGAATGTTGTCTTTCTCGATGGAATCAGTCGTAAAACCAAAAGATAAATTTTACTTTCTCAATTTCTGTGGCAGTAAATAGAATATTCCAACGTTTATTTCAAGCATCAGAATTGATAAGAGAGAAAGGAAATCCAAAGAAATTATCCCCAAAGATAATTCAAATAAACACGATATTAATATTCCTGACGACAAAAAATACATTTGTGATATTTGTCAGGAGGTAATTATTCGAGAATCAAGCATGATTACGCACAGAGACATAATTCACAGTGAACAAATGGGTTACCCATGTGACCAGTGTAAAAAAAAATTTATGAAAAGATCGATTTTGTTTACCCACCAAAAATTAGTACACAACGATCGAGAAGATTTTACATGTGACAAATGCGAGAGAAAATTCGAAAATAAATCAGCTTTACTCAAGCACAATGAAATATTCCACGAAGTTTTCAAAGATAACTTATGTGAAAAGTGCTCGAAAAAATTTGGAAATAAACATAGTTTGCTTTTGCACATAAAGACAGACCACGAAGGTCGTAACAAATTCACTTGTGATGAGCGCAAAAAAAAATTGGGAACAAAATCAGATTTGATCGATCATCGAAATACAGTCCATGATGGTTGTAAAGATTATGTATGTGACTATTGCGAGAAAAAATTTGGACAAAAATGGAATTTGATCAGACACCAGAAGACAGTCCATGATGGTTGTAAAGGTTATGTATGTGACTATTGCGAGAAAAAATTTGGACAAAAATGGAATTTGATCAGGCACCAGAGAGCAGCCCATGAAGGTCTTGAAGATTTTATTTGTGACAAGTGTGAAAAGAAATTTACCCAAAAATCGAGTTTACTCTCCCACCAAAGGACGGTCCATGAAGGTCTCAAGGATTACGCTTGTGACCACTGCGAGAAAAAATTTGGAAACAAATCGCATTTGATCAGACACCGAAAAACATTGTATGAAGAGTGCAAAGATTACACTTGTGACCACTGCGAGAAAAAATATGGAAAAAAATCGGATTTAATCAGACACCAAAAAACATTCCATGAAGGGCGCAAAGATTACGCATGCGAAAAATGCGAGAGGAATTTTGGGAGAAAATCTGAGTTGTCCCTGCATCAAAGGACAGTCCACGAAGGTTGCAAAGATTACGCATGCGACAAGTGCGAGAAGAAATTTGGACGAAAACCGCATTTGCTCAGACACCAAAAGGCAGTGCATGACGGTCGGAAAGATTTCAATTGCGACAAGTGCGCAAAAAAATTCGGACAAAAAAGTAATTTGCTCATTCACCGAAAGACGATGCACGAAGGCCGCAAAGATTTTGCATGTGATACTTGCGAAAAAAAATTCGGACAAAAACATCACGTGTTAGTTCACCAAAGGAGAATACATGAAAGACAGAAAGATTACGAATGTGACGAGTGAGAAAAGAAATTTGGAAAAAAATTTTCTTTGATCAAGCACCAAGTGACAGCCCATAAAGGTGGCAAAGCTTAGATATACGACAAGTGCGAGTAGAAATGATGATTTTCAATTGTTAATATTTATATTGTATAAATACATTAAACATTAAGCATATATTTTCTAAAATTTGCATAGCAACTTTTCCGAAATAATTGTGTCTTACCTGTACTTTACGTGATATCAACTATCATGACACCTTTGTTCACTTCGTCATGGTGGATTTTCATATTTGACTACTTGGTTACCAGCAGCTCTTCATGCATGAGCTAAGAATTTTCTTCTTGTCTTATTTGGAACTGGATTTTTTATAAACCTTGCGAAATACGCGACCCCGAATTGTTCAAAAACGTTGTGACCTCTCCGTACGCGCTTGTTCGGGTCACGTGTATCTCTTGGCTCTGCAGGTCCGTCCTAGCGCGTAGAGGCTGTTCAATTTATGTTCCTAGATGGTGAAAGAAAGAGGGAATACAGGGAATCACACTCTCTCAAATCAAGAAACAAACACTCAATATTAATAATAACGACTGGCCAAGTTTATTCTTATGCAATAAACATTATACACGGTCTCAGAGAGTACCTGAATATCCGGCCGACGGCAGACGCGCCGATAATATAGCCCGGGTGCATCGGGGCGTACGACTCACAAACATAACGACCAAGGGCTGAGCCGCCCGACTCACCACTCGGTGTTGAGATCCTCTCTTGGTCCATTGTCCTTATAGTCCGCTCTGTCGTTGAATCTATACCTGTTCTCTCCTGCGCACTGGGGTCGACTCGTACCGTCACTCGCTCTTTTCACTTGGGCGACTTAGGGTCTCTTTACCCGCACGGTACTCGTCAATCTGACCCAGATATCCTTGAAGATGTTGCACTCAACTCGCACACTCTAGCTCTCTTCGATCTCAAGGCAAATCTTCGACCCCCTCCTCTGTACATATGTAAGCTCTCATATATCAACGTATATTCCCATTCAAGTTCTGTCTTTTTATACTTGGCGCTCACATGAAATCAGATTCAAAATACAATAATTAATAACGATTCTTATGACTAATAATATACTCGGCAAGTCGACGATGGTTCGTCAGGGCGGCCCAACAGATAATGCCCGTTTCGGCATTGTGAAAGATTTAGATCAATTTTCAGACCTATGGTTTTTTTTGCTACGAGAGACATAATCGGTAATAATAAAATGTTCTGCATGAAAAAACCAACGTCAAACCATTTATAAATGTAATTAAAACCAAAGAATTTTTTCTACATTTCTTAAATATTAGTAAAAATTCTCATAACTGAATTAGAATTGCCTGAGCGGATAATAATTATTAACGTTTGCGTGGTAGGTGTCAGCGTTACTTACAAAAAGAAGGCAATGCATCAAAGATTATATTTTTATAATTATGATTTTTTGAGATGGAGCTATATTGTTCCGTTCACACTTTTTTTTCTGTAGTTGCCATAAATCTTTTTCCATGAGCGTGGGGCGACAAATTTTGGAATGAATATCAAAATTTTTCATTACATATTTGTATAACTCGTTTCTTTTATGCGAACTCGATGTTATTTGTAGGGAGTTTGCTTGGAAGTATTTAGTTTCAAAAAATCAAAAAGTTCCTTAAAGAAATGATCTCTAAATTAGAGTTTACACTGGTTCAAATATTGTAAGCATAATGTATAAACAGATAAATCAGTAACTTAATTGTAAACAATATTATCATAAATAATTTTGACAACGTCCTTCGATATACTGATAGTGTCTAAAGTGAAAACAAATTAGTTTGAATGTGGTCTTGCTCGAACAAGGCATAAACCAAAAGATAAATTTTACTCTTTCAATTTCCGAGGTATTAAATAAAATAGTCTGCCATTTACTTCAAGCGTCAAAATGGATAAAATATATGAGGAATCCAAGGAAGTTGTCTTGAAAGATAATTTAAGTGAAGAAGACCTTGTTGTTTCAGACGACAAAAAATACGTTTGTGATATTTGTCAGGAGGCATTTACACTAGAATCAAGCTTGATAATACACCGAGACACAATTCACAATGAACAGAAGAATTACTCATGCGACAAGTGCGAGAATAAATTTGAGTTTCGAAGTCATTTGAGTAGACACCAAATATCAGAACACAAAGACCGCGAAAATTTTGCATGTAAAAAGTGCAAGAGGAAATTTGAAAATAAATCAAATTTACTCAAACATAAAAAAATATTCCACGAAGTTTTCAAAGATTACTTATGCGAAATTTGCGCGAAGAGATTTGGAAATAAACGTAATTTGCTTGTGCACATAAAGGTAGGCCATAAAGGTTGCGAAGATTTTTCATGGGAAAAATGTGAAAAGAAATTGGGAATAAAATCATATTTGATCAATCACCGAAGAACAGTCCACGATGGTTGTAAAGATTATGTATGTGACTATTGCGAGAAAAAATTCGCACAAAAATCAGATTTGATCAGACACCAGAAGACAGTCCATAATAGTTGTAAAGATTATGTATGTGACTGTTGCGAGAAAAAATTTGGACAAAAATCGGATTTGATCAGACACCAGAAGACGGTTCATGAAGGTCGTAAAGATTTTATTTGTGACAAGTGTGAAAAAAAATTTGCACAAAAATTGAGTTTACTGTGCCACCAAAGGACAGTACACGATGGTCAGAAAGATTACGCGTGTAGTAACTGCAACAAAAAATACGGACGTAAATCTCATTTGCTCTACCACCAAATTACGGTACACGATGGCCGAAAGGATTTTGCATGTGACAAGTGCGAAAAAAAATTCGGGCTTAAATTTAATTTTCTTATACACCAAAAAACAGTACATGATGGTTGTAAAGATTATGTATGTGACTATTGCAAGAAAAAATTTCGACAAAAATCGGATTTGATCAGACACCAGAAGACAGTCCATGATGGTTGTAAAGATTATGCATGTGACTATTGCGAGAAAAAATTTGGACAAAAATCAGATTTGATCAGACATCAAATGTTAGTCCATGAAGGTCGCAAAGATTATGTATGTGACAATTGCGAGAAAAAATTTGGACACAAATCGACTTTGCTTTTCCACCAAAGGACAGTACATGAGGGTCGGAAAAATGTTATATGTAACAAGTGTGAGAAGAAGTTCAGGCATAAACACCATTTGCTAATGCACCAAAGGTCAGTCCATGAAGGTCTTAAGGATTATGCTTGTAACAAATGTGAGAAAAAATTTGGACGAAAAAGTCATTTGCTCGTCCACCAAAAAACAGTTCACGATGGTCGTAAAGATCATACATGTGACAATTGTGAACAAAGTTTTGCATACAAATCGAGTTTAGTTAATCACCAAAAGACGATACATGAAGGTCGGAAAGATTTTGCATGCGGCAAATGCAGCAATAACTTTGGAAGTAAATCATATTTGTTGAGGCACCATAGCCTAGTACACGAAGGTCGAAGAGATTTCGCATGCGACAAGTGTGCGAAGAAATTTGGAATTAAGCCGCATTTGCTGAGACACCAAAGAACAGTCCATGAAGGTCTCAAAGATTATTCATGTGATAAGTGCGAGAAAAAATTTGGACAAAAAGATTATTTGCAAAAGCACCAAAAAACAGTCCACGAAGGCCGCAAAGATTTCACATGCGACATTTGCGAAAAAAAATTTGGACATAAAGTGCAATTGCTTAGACACCAAAAGAAAATACATGAAGGTTGCAATGATTAAGTATGCCACAATTTCAGGACGAAATGATATTGATTATTGTATATATGTATTGATATTTTTGCATGTGTTTTTTAAAATTTAAATAAAAATTGTGTTGGTATTATTTTTTCTTACCTATACTTCACTATTACGACACTTCTCTTCATCAATTTTGCTCATCGATAAGATTAATCCGAACGAGCAATCAATTTCAAATAATTGATAAGATCAAATTAGTTAGTATTGATAAAAAATAAATGCATGCAGCAATAAGTAATTGAACGCTGAGATTTTTTAAACAAGACTGAAATTTATTTAAAATGCAAAAATAATTAAGATCTCAGAAAATTCAAAAATTAAATATTTTTTTTTTTTGTTTCGATTTCAAACCCAGTATTGAACGAAAATACTTAAGGTAGATTGTGAACTTTACTTACAAAAATAAGGTTATACCTCAAAGATTACATTTTTATAATTATGGTTTTTGGGAGCTGCAGCTATATCTTTCCATTCAAAATTTTTTTTCTGCAGCCGCCAAGCAGATATTCAATAAATCTTTGTTCATGAGCTTCTTGACGATCAGATCACAGCAAAGAATCGGCAGCCGATGGCGTACCAGCTCCCCTAAAGACTGTAATGCCCATTTCCGAAAAAATCTTTCCGAAAGTTTCTCGCACAGATGCTTTCTGGGTTTTTCGGACAGTTCCCACCATTCAGCAGCGAATCCAGCGTAGTGCCTCGTATGTAAGAGTAGTTTCGCCACCTCTTCGGGCGGCGACCGGATCGAATCGTGCAGCGACAGACCCAAACCTATCATTATCTTTTTCGCTCTCGCTGCGAACTTCTCTTTGTCGTTCCAATATTCGTAAGGCACCGCCGACGTTTCGATCAATCCGTGGAATCGAAACAATTTCATGATCGTCAGGGCATCGTTTCGGTTCATCCTGTATCCTCTCTTTTCGAGAGTATCGACGACTGCCAGCAGACCGGACGCCAGTCTCAAATCGCACTGAATTTCTATTAAATCCCAGAACGACGTAAAACACGAGTTGAATTCGTTCTGCCCTGGAAAAACGAATTCGGACAGATCGGCACCGCGATCGCAGAGCAGATCGATCGTTCTCAGCTCGAAAAGCATCACGGCCCATTGCAACGGTGTCCGGCGCAACGCGTCCCGCGCGTCGACCCGCACCCACTGCCCGACGTCGTCGCAGACGTCGAAGAACCTGGCCGCCAAGTCGTCGTCCTTGTTCCTCTTGACGATGAGGTGCAGCGGGCTCGATCCCAGGTCGTTGGTCTGATTCGGGTCGGCGCCTTGTCTCAGCAGAAATTCGGCCAGCTTCGGGAATCCGTTCTGCAGGGCGTAGTGTAACGGCGTGTTGCCCATCTGGTCCCGAGCATCGACCCGCACCGGCTTGTATCTGTCGTCGCATCTGTCGAGCAGCATCTTAGCCAATTTAACGTCGTCGCAACTGAGGCACACGAGGTGCAGGGGAGTTTGTCCGCGATAGTCGACTAGATTTGGATCGGCGCCCTTGGCCAGCAGCAATTCCATGGCGTGCTTGCAGTTGCCGTGACGCACGAGCAGGTGCAGCGGCGAGTCTCCGGTTTCGGGCGCGACGTGATTGGGATCCCCCGGCCAGTCGGACCTGTCATCGAGAAATCTCTCGACGATGTCGGTCAAGCCGTAATCGCAGGCCACGAGAAAGTGCGTGCTGCCCGACTCGCTCATGTACACCGAGTCGAATTTGCTGTAAATTCCAAAGAGACTATGGACGAGGTTATGGTTTTGCGATCGTGCCGCCTGATGCAACGCAGTGGTGCGCCGCGTGCCGCGCCGGCGGAGCGCCGCCCTGTACCCGGTCTTGATCACAAAGTTGATGAGCGATTTCGCCCTATTCAATGTAGATGCGTCGCGAACGGACTTGACGGATTCCACGAGAAGCCATTCGATTTCATGATCGTCCCGAAATATGTCTCGGAGATCGGGATATGCGCCCTTCCATTTTTCGATCAAGAGATAAATTTGCTTGAGAAGTTTGTACCGCTCTATTTCAATTAGCCAATTGGTCTGGCTTCGTAACCTTATCAATTCTGCTGTGCTCGAGACACTTTGGGAATATTGCCCGTATACGCACACCTCTCTTCCTCCTCTATACCAGTCGCCGAATTGGCCGTTGTGCCGTCGCATCGTTCGGCACACTCACAATTGGACGTTCAATGCAAAATCGTAATATTTTCACTGGTCGCGCGAAAATCACTTGCTGCCGTCTGCGCGATATTTCTCTATGTTTACGCTGCGTTGTTGTAACGTGTACTGACTATACGTACACAATAATGATCTACAGAGTGTAAATATGTCGAGATCTTTGTACGATGGCGCAGAGCGACTCAGGTTGCCTTGACTTATACAAATATTTTGACTTTGCCACTTGCAGATTTACGGATAAAGATACTCGCTTTCTAGTGGTGGAGACCGGTTTTCATTATGATTGAATCGAGGAGCGCGTGTCGCGCTCCGAATGGCAAGTATGGCAGACGAGAGCAGCGTCACTCCACGCTCCTCATATACGCGATTCCTCATATTGCGATTTCGGGACCCGCGAAAACAACCTAACGTTATTATTTGAAATCTATAAAACATACGGTAATTCTGATTCGGTAAATCGATTCCTCGTAAAAAGTGACCAAAAATAGTGCATTCATAAGTCTCTGAAAAACGCAGTATTAACTAAATACGAATGATAAAAGAAAAAATCCCCGACGAAAAAACGGTCTCACGCAAAACGCGGTCTCACGCGGTCTCACGTAGTCTTCCGGCCAACTTCATATCATCGATTTAATCGATTAATAAGGCTAAATGTATCTTTGTATAGATGCTGCGCATCAATTTGATATGTATGAGTTTTAAACGATACATGTCGATTTTTCTCTCGACATCAAGATTCTCGCAATTATCCTGGGTAACCCGGTCGGGGCACCAGGTCGAACACGAAACTTGAAAATGACTTTCTCCACGCAATTACGGGTTTTACGCGAGAATATTACCCTATAGAATGACCGTTCGGAGCATCAGGTTGAATTCCGCCCGGAAGCGACGACGACTTTCTCTAGGAAGCTGCGATTTTTCCGCGGAAATATCATTCTGCGTAACCCACTCGGCGCACTAGGTCAAAATCCGGGCTCGGCGATGAAAGTTTCCGGGAAGTCGCGATGTTTTTGCACAAGTATCGTCCCGGGTAGCCAGCTCGACGCACTAGTTCGCACAAACACAAACACACGCTCTCACGAGTTAATGAGGCACAATCGCGTGGGGATCGTCGCGAGCGGGGCGTGCTCGATCACGTATATTACAAGCCGATCGTCGCGATCGTTTCTTACGCGTATGCGTAATTTACCCGCTGCTGCTGCTGCTGCTGCTGAAGCTGTGCGCCGAGATGAGCTGTCTCGCGACGACGACGACGACGACGACCATGTGCTTGTTACAATTAAAAAATCGAGCGGACGAGCCCATCGACGCGCGACACAATGTCTATAGTAGCATACGATGTGTACGACTTATGCTACGGCAGCGATCGATGATATCGTTTTATAATAAAATTGCGCTTCTGTTTTTTTTGAATTTTCGAACATTGTCGAGATGATACGATTACTGAATTTAGCTGGCTACGGAATGTACTTCGATACTGAACTCGAACTAATCTATTTCGATTCCTCGCGGTATGAAAAGAAGGCAAAAGCTTGACGCACACAGCAGAATTGGGAATCGGATATACATTCGTGGAAAATTTGACAATTTTATAGAAATTCAAAAATTACTGAGATCGAAAACGACAAGCAGTACGTAGCTTGGGAGCCACTTTTTAAAATCAATGTACTCGGATACACCCTCAATTGTTCGCGATAAATTTGCCACCTTCCACGAGGAATCTTTGCGATGGGCCATATCTCCATCTACACATACTACTATTCGTAATCAAGACCAAATTTGTGACTGAAAAGATATTAACGGCATTTCAAGAACGATTAAAATATCATAGAACTAGTTTTTAATCTTTTCGATCTTCTAGCTCGAAAAGGAAGGTCTTGAAAAAAAATATGCAAAGAACAAAAAAGTTTTAAAATTGTTCAAATAATATAAAGACAACTTTTTCGAATTTTTTCATTCGAAACTTCGACTCAAACAACATAAAGTATGGTTTTTGGCTCTAGAACTTGATATTTCATCCGAAATATATCTGAAAAAATTTGGAGTTAGATCTTGAGTAAAGTTTGGCCACTATCGCAGGATGAAATTCAATCATTTCCATTCTGTCTCGAAAATTAGCTGCTTCAGCTTATCCGACATGTTGCGAGCGTTTTTGCCGTTGACTTCGTGATCCTCGTGCACGCACAACAAGACGGTGTCACACGCAATGTTAATCAGTTGGAACATAATGAATACCAACAGTCCGTTGAATATAAAAGGAATAAAATAAAATCGAAAGAACATTTTGTCCCACGATAGGGCCAACAGTACACCTCTGTGTACTAGAAAAGGAGAGGTGAACCAGACCGAGAGCCAGATGATAATCGTTGAATATTTGACGTTCTGTGGAAAGGAGCAAATCGTTGAAATATATCGCGGTACAGCCGCTATATATGGGTCAGGTTCAAAATTTTTTATTTAGACCCCCTCCCCCTCCTACCCCCCGCTGTAAACGTATATTTTTTATTTATATTTATTCTGAAGTCCTGAAGTAATTAAAAAATCTAAAAAAATTCACAAAAATACTTTTCAACAATCCAAACAATCTTGAATTTTTCCCGGTTTTTTGAGTGTTTCAGGTCTTCAGAAAAAATCATTGAAAATTACATTTGTTTTATTTTCGGTGAAATGGTTCGATATACCAGACCGGAACATTTTTTCCTTTATTCTGACACCAAAAAACGATTCCTTGAATTTTCTCAGAATTTTTCATTCATGCGGCCGAAGCCTAGAGCTGAAAACCCGCTTTTAAAACATTCTTTAAATTCCTTTTCGAATTTTAATAAATCTTGACCCTTTCATTTTTTCTATTGAAGCCTCCTAGCTAATTCTAGAGCATAACAAAGATTAATGCGAAATTCTGAAGACATCTGAAAAAGATGTAAATATGATGAATGTCTTCAAAATTAGCTAGGAGGCTTCAATCGAAAAAATGGAAGGGTCAAGATTTATTAAAATTTGAGAAGGAATTGAAAACAAATATTTTAAAATTTTTTACTGGAACCTTCGGGTTCTAAAAATCTGAAAAATTGAAGTTTGAAAGAAAATTTGAATTGTTGGAAAGTACCTTCATGAATTTTTTTTAGATTTTTTAATTACTTCAGGGCTTTAGAATAAATATTAATAGAAAATAGACGTTTACAGCGGGGGTGGCGGTAGGAGTGGCTATAAAATGTTGGTTTTGGGACCCTTTTTCCGCAGGTTTATTTAAAAAATTCTGAAACTGACCCATGCAGACAAGATTTAGGGGAAAAGGGGTGCACCGACCTCGGCTATCTCCTCGCTTCGCTCGTAATTTCTGTGCCAGAGATTGTGGGCCATTCTGGCGGACTCGAGGAGGGGCCGTCCGTGAAGCGCTATCTGCTCGAACGCCAAGTAGTCGCCCAGCGCTGCGACCCGTGCGCCACTGCCCTTGATGAATCGGATGAGGTAGCAGACCGGTAGGACAACGCTGCCGATCGCCGCCGATCCCAGGTGATATCTGCGAATAGGCGTTAATTTCAATTTTGCATAGATGGATACTCGGCGCGATCGATTCGAATTGCTGCTTGCCTCAAAGCGATCCAGATGAAGCGCCCGACCGTGAAGTAGGGCACTTGGCGCTTGTCCGTTGTCCAGTACCAGGTGGCGTAGGCCCCGGCCACGGTCACGTTGAAGGAAGCGACCAAGGTGCAACAGAGCCAAATTGCATAAATCGGCGCCACGCACAACCAGGTTAACGCGAACCATGACGTAAACACAGTGGTAGACAGGACAGCAGCGTAGGCTCCGATAAATGCGCACCAGCAGAGCGCGAAGATCAGTATCGCGTAGAGGTAGAGCGACGGGAAGAACAGCACGACTCTAGCGCGGAAAAGTGTACGAGGACGAATATAATACTATAATGTGGAAATTGGCAAATGATTCTCGTTTACTTTGCGAATTCCGGTATGATTTGGCTGGCCAGCCTGTATCTTTTGATCGCCTTCGAGGTCAATGCCGATACCGGTGCAAGAAGAGATAAGCAGAGCACGACCAAGGGCATCCAGTGATCCCACTTCCAATATCCCTTAACTGCACACTTGTAGGCGTACAAGCCGATACCGAACGCGAGCGACACGAAGAACAATCCGATCGACGCGTAAATCACCTTCATGGGCGCGATCCTCATCAGGCAGATGTAGAGCGTCGACAAGAGAGCGGAGAACACCAGCATGCCCAGAACGATCAATCTGCAAATTTTCATATATGCACGAAGATTTATGCGCTCACGGCGTATGAAATTATTGCGTCACTCAACTGTCCGAGAAAGAATAT
>NW_019641682.1:0-136814 GCF_000599845.2 Trichogramma pretiosum
ACGAACAACGCTATAGAGTCTTATCATAGCGTTTTATTGCATCGTCTCGGGGAGCATCCAGTATTTTGGCGATGGCTGTGCAAAATCAAGCAGCTCGTCGAACGTCAATGGTCTGACTTTGCATCCATGGAGAGAGGGCTGTCGGTGGCAAGACAACCGCAAAATTCGACAATTTTTCGCAACATGGTTCTAAAACGAGGTAAGTTAAAAAACATCCGTTGATAAGAATAAATTTTTTTGTTATTTTCATGCTCTTTTTTTTCTTTTAGCTTGGAGAAGGTATCATTTGAATGATATTTCATCCATGGAACTTTTGACCATTGGGTCTAATATAATTGGAGAGTATTTTAACTCTCGCTTTACCAATATGAGGCCGTTCGATATCGAAAAAGTTATGAGACTTGAAGAAAGATTTGATGCTGCCCTCCCCCAAAACGATGGCTACGACTAAGAATTTGAGCACGACATAGTGGGAGAATTCCGCCCAAATGAACGTTTTAGATTGAATTTGAGAAACGTCCCCACGGCGAGACGTATATTGATGGGTGAACAAAATCAAGGTAATCGTATGTGCAGCTGAAAAGGTTTTTTTATGTGAATTTTATGACTATAGAGCAATTATTTTCTTTGTCGAATAGGCAATGGACGTCATCGAAGGCGCCGCAGGCGTCCTAACCAAGGGCGTGCTCACCAAGAACCTTATCAACGCCGAGCTGCTGCTCCTGACGACGCTGCTGCAATTGCTGTTAGAAGCCCAAGAGATGAACGTTATCACGTAGCTGCCGTTCGTATTGGTCATGATATGGCTGTTGATGTACCTTATAGAGCTCAACCACCCCAATTACCGGATGCCGCTCTTGGTGAAGCTGCTGCGCATGCTGTTGGTATCCCAAGAGCTCCATCGCCTCAGTACGAGGCTGCCGCTCCTAATGATGATGATGCGATAGCTGGTGCTTCACCCAGAGCTCCATCGACTCAGTACGAGGCTGCCGCTCCTAATGATGATGATGCGATGGCTGGTGCTTTACCCAGAGTTCAATCACCACAATTACCGGATGCCGCTCTTGATGGTGCTGCTATGCTTGCTGTTGGTAGCCCAATATCTCCAATCCCCTGGTACGAAGCTGCCGCTCCTGGTGAAGCTGCCTCTAATTTTCTGGGATTACCAAGATCTCAGTCTTCACGACGGCTATACAACAGAGAAGAACTAGTGGACTCTGATTCAGATAGTGATGTAGGTAATTGATAATTTATTAAGTAATAATTGTTTATTTTTTAATTCTTTATCGACGATAAGACAATAAAATGTATTTATATTGTAGATATGACAGCTGCCTATCATGTAAATTCGACAACAAATCGGGCTAGTCAACCATTCCATGGTCGCGAAACAGCGGTGGCCGGACCGTCAAGAAGATTTGCTCCACTTCCACCGGCGTCATTTGCATCAAGAAGCAACAGAGGTAAAGTTTACTTAGAACATTCGATCGTTGCTATATCAGAGTCGCTTTCATTATCATGGTCTCGTAACTATTTTTCGGTTACAGCTGCTCCTAGTACCTCTTCGTCCACGAATTTTCGTTTGCCGTCTACTCAATTTTCATCGCCAATAAATGCTCGTGAAGCAACTCAGCCGAGAAGATTCGCTTCACTTCCGCACGTAAACTTTGAATCGGGAAGTAGCGAAGGTAAAGTATAGTTTGCATTTATGAACCATTATATTACATGATCGTACTGATCTTAATGTTGACGTACTTTTTTTCAAATACAGCTGCTAGTGCTTCCGTAGCTGATCGAACCAGTAATGTTTCTATGCCGTCGCAATCGTGCCGTGGACTTGTTCCGGCAGTTATTGAACCTTTGCCAAATCCGAATCGGAATCGACGAGAACCAGAGAACCAGCAGCATCATGATAATAGAGGTAATTGGAAATTACTAGTCACGATCATGTTTTTGCCCCTCATTAATTTATTATTGAATTTTATGTATTCCTTGGGCTTCGGATCTGATTGCTTGAAAAATTAGTTTCAAAGAGTATTGAGCGGGCGATGTCAATGCTAACTCCTGTGTGGTGAGTCAGCTGGGACTCAGTGGTTTGAGAAGTAATCAGTGTTAATTGCAAAGCAATCATTATACAGGGTGTCCCAAAAGTATGGAAACCTTTGAAAAGCGGCCAAAATAAACGGGAAAAAAATCGATAACCCTAAANCGATCATGCAAAGGTAACAGTGGTATGTAAAAAGACCTTATTATGACTCTACTTGCCCGGCCCTGCTGCACTCTTACCTTTCCACGCTGCCAGCGCGAGTATCAGAAGATGGAGGCTTCTATCTTTTCCAGGAAGTCCTAACTCGATTATTTCGATGATTCATCAGCTACAGGATCCGGCTAACGATCGACTGTTCAATCATCGTACCGGATTTTTAACTAGGCATGTGATGAGGGATGAAGATGGTTGTTCGCATTTCGTCTTTTACGATTTAGATGTTTTGAATCGAGTACGAATGACAGTACCAACTTTGCTGATAGACATGACACACAAGACGTGCCCTCTATTACCGGATGCAAATTTGCAGTTGGGAACAGTAATGGCAGCCTATCATAATCACTCGATTCCGATTATATGGTTTTTCCTGTCGCGTAAAACCCGAAACGCATATTTCAAAATGTCCACAGTTGTTAGACAGCTGCTTGTCAACAGCCACATTAGAGCAATCGTAACGGATTTTGAATTGCCGTTGAAGACAGCTTTGAGGGAAGTTTTTCCAGAAGCTTATCACGTTGGATGCTTCTTTCACTTCATCAGATGTTTAAATGGTAAATTGTTTCGTTTGGGTTTACGAGACTACGTGGTAAACAACCGAGAAGCAAATGTTTTTGTACATAAGTGTGCAGCTTTGGCTTTCATGCCTTCAGATGTAATATTGGCATTGTTCGACTTACTGCTCGCTGAAACTCCTGCAAGGATACTGGCCAGTCTTCAAAAATTCATAGATTATTTTCGAAGTTTTTGGATAAGGAGAGTAAGACCATCAAACTTTAGCGTCTGGGGTGTCCAAGCAAGGACGAACAACGCTATAGAGTCTTATCATAGCGTTTTATTGCATCGTCTTGGGGAGCATCCAGTATTTTGGCGATGGCTGTGCAAAATCAAGCAGCTCGTCGAACGTCAATGGTCTGACTTTGCATCCATGGAGAGAGGGCTGTCGGTGGCAAGACAACCGCAAAATTCGACAATTTTTCGCAACATGGTTCTAAAACGAGGTAAGTTAAAAAACATCCGTTGATAAGAATAAATTTTTTTGTTATTTTCATGCTCTTTTTTTTCTTTCAGCTTGGAGAAGGTATCATTTGAATGATATTTCATCCATGGAACTTTTGACCATTGGGTCTAATATAATTGGAGAGTATTTTAACTCTCGCTTTACCAATATGAGGCCGTTCGATATCGAAAAAGTTATGAGACTTGAAGAAAGATTTGATGCTGCCCTCCCCCAAAACGATGGCTACGACTAAGAATTTGAGCACGACATAGTGGGAGAATTCCGCCCAAATGAACGTTTTAGATTGAATTTGAGAAACGTCCCCACGGCGAGACCTATATTGATGGGTGAACAAAATCAAGGTAATCGTATGTGCAGCTGAAAAGGTTTTTTTATGTGAATTTTATGACTATAGAGGAATTATTTTCTTTGTCGAATAGGCAATGGACGTCGTCGAAGGCGCCGCAGGCGTCCTAACCAAGGGCGTGCTCACCAAGAACCTTATCAACGCCGAGCTGCTGCTCCTGACGACGCTGCTGCAATTGCTGTTAGAAGCCCAAGAGATGAACGTTATCACGTAGCTGCCGTTCGTATTGGTCATGATATGGCTGTTGATGTACCTAGAGCTCAACCACCCCAATTACCGGATGCCGCTCTTGGTGAAGCTGCTGCGCATGCTGTTAGTATCCCAAGAGCTCCATCGCCTCAGTACGAGGCTGCCGCTCCTAATGATGATGATGCGATAGCTGGTGCTTCACCCAGAGCTCCATCGACTCAGTACGAGGCTGCCGCTCCTAATGATGATGATGCGATGGCTGGTGCTTTACCCAGAGTTCAATCACCACAATTACCGGATGCCGCTCTTGATGGTGCTGCTATGCTTGCTGTTGGTAGCCCAATATCTCCAATCCCCTGGTACGAAGCTGCCGCTCCTGGTGAAGCTGCCTCTAATTTTCTGGGATTACCAAGATCTCAGTCTTCACGACGGCTATACAACAGAGAAGAACTAGTGGACTCTGATTCAGATAGTGATATAGGTAATTGATAATTTATTAAGTAATAATTGTTTATTTTTTAATTCTTTATCGACGATAAGACAATAAAATGTATTTATGTTGTAGATATGACAGCTGCCTATCATGTAAATTCGACAACAAAGCGGGCTAGTCAACCATTCCATGGTCGCGAAACAGCGGTGGCCGGACCGTCAAGAAGATTTGCTCCACTTCCACCGGCGTCATTTGCATCAAGAAGCAACAGAGGTAAAGTTTACTTAGAACATTTGATCGTTGCTATATCAGAGTCGCTTTCATTATCATGGTCTCGTAACTATTATTCGGTTACAGCTGCTCCTAGTACCTCTTCGTCCACGAATTTTCGTTTGCCGTCTACTCAATTTTCATCGCCAATAAATGCTCGTGAAGCAACTCAGCCGAGAAGATTCGCTTCACTTCCGCTTCACTTAAACTTTGAATCGGGAAGTAGCGAAGGTAAAGTATAGTTTGCATTTATGAACCATTATTACATGATCGTACTGATCTTAATGTTGACGTACTTTTTTTCAAATACAGCTGCTAGTGCTTCCGTAGCTGATCGAACCAGTAATGTTTCTATGCCGTCGCAATCGTGCCGTGGACTTGTTCCGGCAGTTATTGAACCTTTGCCAAATCCGAATCGGAATCGACGAGAACCAGAGAACCAGCAGCATCATGATAATAGAGGTAATTGGAAATTACTAGTCACGATCATGTTTTTGCCCCTCATTAATTTATTATTGAATTTTATGTATTCCTTGGGCTTCGGATCTGATTGCTTGAAAAATTAGTTTCAAAGAGTATTGAGCGGGCGATGTCAATGCTAACTCCTGTGTGGTGAGTCAGCTGGGACTCAGTGGTTTGAGAAGTAATCAGTGTTAATTGCAAAGCAATCATTATACAGGGTGTCCCAAAAGTATGGAAACCTTTGAAAAGCGGCCAAAATAAACGGGAAAAAAATCGATAACCCTATATTCGACGTATTTTTTCACGGGGAATCCAATGGTGACTTTGGATTTGACCTTGAACATAACCTCAAAGCTGCAGCGACTCAAAAATCAATTTTTCAAATGTAACCCCCATTTTTTATTGCAGATTTGAAAAGAGCGGAAAATTTTAAATCAAAATTTATATTTTGTTTTTTTTTTAAAGAACATTTTGAGGGTGATACAGGCTCAAATGAAACCCCGATTTAATCTAAAATTGAGCTCAGAAGAACTTCATTTTCTAACTGTAGCGCCCCCAAAAATGATATTGGAAAAAAAAACATAAGGGGCTATTCAAACGTAAAATTTTTCGCTCTTTTCAATGGTGACCTTAAATTTGACCTAGAACATAACCTAAAAGCTGCAGCAACTCAAAGTCGAGTTTTTACATGGCAACCGCAAATTTTTATTTCAGATTTGAAAAAAGCAAAAAATTTTACGTTTGAATAGGCCTTTATGTTTTTTTTCGAATATAATATTTGGAGGCGGTACAGTTAGAAAATGAAGTTCTTCTGAGCTTAATTTTAGGTTAAATCGGGGTTTCATTAGAGCCTGTAGCACCCTTAAAATGGTCTTTAAAAAAAACAGTACATACATTTCGACGTGAAATTTTTCGCTTTTTTCAAATCGGCAATAAAAAATGGGGGTTACATTTGAAAAATTGATTTTTAAGTCGCTGCAGTTTTGAGGTTATGTTCAAGGTCAAATCCAAGGTCACCATTGGATTCCCCGTGAAAAAAATACGTCGAACATAGGGTTATCTATTTTTTTCCCCGCTTATTTTGGCCGCTTTTCAGAGGTTTCCATACTTTTGGGACACGCTGTATAAGAGGATACATCATAATAAACGTGATTATTATTCACTTATGTCCTATTATTTGGTAAAAAAAAAATTCAATAAAACATTTTTGAAAGTAAATATATTCTACAATTTACTTTTAGTTGTGATCATTTGAGAAAGCTCATATTTTTTGACATAATTGAAATTTGATATTAAGAGCTACTATAGGTATGCAAATTTACCATTAATCGCGCATTGATGTGACTCACGAACATTCACATATTATCCATGCGACTTAGCCATTCATTATGTATTGTTATAACTTAAAGTCTTTACATTTGTGTAGAACTTTTATGAAATTCGATCTTTGGTCAAATTTCTTCTCACACTTGTCGCATGCATAATCCTTACAGTCTTTGTGCACTGTTCTTAAGTGTCTCGTCAAATTTGTTAGTTTTCCAAATTTCTTCTCGCAACTACCACATGTGTAATTTTTACTACCTTTGTGGACTGTCCTTTGGTGAACAAGCAGATTCGATTTTTGTCCAAATTTCTTCTCGCACTTATCGCATTCGTAATCTTTTTGACCGTTGTGAACTGTCTTTTGGTGGGTGAACAAATATAATTTACGCCCGAACTTTTTTTCACACTTGTCGCATGCGTAATCTTTTCGACCTTCATGTATTGCCCGTTGGTGCCTGTTTAATGTCGATTTATGTCGAAATTTTTGTTCACATTTGTCACATACGTAATCTTTGTGATCTTCATGTAATGTTTTTTGGTGGTACAGCAAATTAGATTTACGTGCAAATTTCTTTTCACAAATGTCGCACGCATAATCTTTGCGACCTTCGTGTACCGTTCTTTGGTGGTCAAGCAAATGCGATTCGTATCCAAACTTCTTCTGGCAATTATTTCATGTGTAGTCTTTACAATCTTTATAGAATGTATTTTGGTGTAAGAGCAAATTCGAATTTTTCATAAATTTCTCCTCGTGCTTGCCGCATACGTAACCTTTCCGACTCTCGTGTACTGTCTTTATGTGCCCGAGCAAACTTCGTTTATTTTCGAACCTCTTCGCGCACTTTTCACAAAAGTAATCTTTGAAAACTTCGTGGAATATTTTTCTGTGCTTGAGTAAAGTTGATCTATTTTCAAATTTTTTCTCGCACTTGTTGCAAGTTAAATCCTCGCGATCTTTGTGCACTAATTTTTTATGCGTCATCAAACTCGTCTTTTTCACAAATTTCTTTTCGCACTCATCGCATGAGTAATTTTTTTGTTCAGTATGAATTGTGGCTCTGTGTGTCATCAAGCTTGATTCTAATATAAATGCCTGCTGGCAAATAACACAAATATATTTTTTGTCATCTGGAACAACAATTTCATGTTCACTTGAATTATCATTCGATACAAGTTCTTCGATTCTCTTCTCATTTGTATCCATTTTGGTGCCTGAATCTTTTGGTATTGTGGCTCGTTCGGTAGTAAAAGACAACATTCAAACTAATTTGATTTTATTATAAACATGATCAGTATCTCGAGGGAATTGTCAAAATCAGTTATAATAATATTGTTTATAATTAAGTTACCGGTTCGATGGTCAACACGACGTCGACCATCGAAAAGAAAATTCGTCACAAGATCAACTGTCATGTATTCAATTCATCTTAATAAGAAAAACCACATAAAATTAAATAATTTCAAGTCATTTTTTTATTACTATGCACTTAAAAATCATACATTGAAATAAATGATAAAAACTGTGTGTTAATTTCGACAGCGTACTCCAGTAAACGTAGTGAATTAAGATACCAATATATCAGCAATCACAACACTTTATAACTATGATCATTCAAAAGAATGGTTATTTTTACTGTGATAGGAATGTAATATTTTTGTAAATTTGTTTTGCTTTCCAAATTTTCGATATAATTGAAACTCTTTTATTGTTTTCGAAAAGTAATTCTTAGTTCTTATAGAAATGAATTTGCAAAAGTAACATTTATGAGTAATCTCTAAAGATTTAATTTACACAACTTACTTAAATTTAATATTTGAGAATCAAGTCAAAGCGTCTAAATAGTAGAAATCGGAAAATGAATATGTTCAATTTACGGGGAGGGGTACTTCTGCATTGATAATTTATAATTATTTGTAATTAAGTACGAAAAATGCAAAAGTAGACCATCATTGAAAATATATCTAACCATTTTTACCCAAAAACCAAGTCAATATTTTTTTTTAAAAATTTGCAGTTGTCTTTGTACAGTGCTGAAGCTATACTTTCTGCAATTCCATAAAAACAGTTAAAACCCTACAATAGTGTACTTTTTATGTATCTTTACTATTACTATCAATTGGGAATTCTATGCATCGTATTTTCTCTGAAATCTTCATTTTTTTTCTTAAAAGTAAATTAAGGAAATTGGATTTAATTTTCTGTTTCCTTTATTTTTCAGTTTTCTTTAATTTATATATTATGAGCAGAAAATGAAACAACTTCGGACAATTTTTATTGCTGCACTATCAAACAAAAATTTTACAGAGGATTTTCTCTGCACTACTTCGTACGAAGAAATATTTGAAAAAGTGATTTTAAAAAATAGTACTACCCTCAAACTTTAAGAAAATTTTTCCTACCTTTCCGGAGAGACAGTAAATAAGGAAATTTTTATACTACGTCTAATTTTAATCATTTTGCAAGATACAGTAGCAAGCATATCGATTAAAACTATTTTAGCATACGTGAAAAGGTGTGACTGTCTGCAGTAAGATATATTTGAATTTTATTGTAATAAAAAAACAAATATTCTTACCGTGTAAGCGTAATCGTTGTTGTAAATTTCGCCGTCTTCTAACGTGACGCGACTGACGCTCTGGTGAAAGCGGTCTCTTCGCATTGCGAACTATTAATATATAAATCAAATAAATATGCAAAAATATTATCAATTTTCATAAATGGCGATCGTATTACAATGACTTTACTTTCTTGGCCATTTTGTGGTTCCTAAGGGATAATATTTTCTGCGTCTCTTACTACCATTAATTCATCTCCATCCGCTACATTTTCTCTATTTTCCATAATCATATCTAATTCTCCATTACGGCCTCCCATTGCCTCATCTCCATTTTCTTCCATATTGTTAAAATTATCTACTTGAATCATTTCTTATTTTTCTTCTTCTGAATCACTAATATTTCCTTCTCTTCTATTCAATTCATTTTCCAAATGTTCTTCTTGATCCAAAAAATTTTCATTTTTTTCTCTTTCTTCTTCTCTAGCTCGTCCATTTTCGCCTTCATTTTGAATTTCGCACTTCTCTTTCATTGATTTATCCCCCTCCTCGTCCTCGTCCTCTCCTCTTCCTCGGCCTTGGCCTCGTCCTCGACCTCGACCTCTTGCTACATCTAAATTGTCTATTTCTCTTTCCTGTTCTACAGCTTCAATATTTCTGCCTCGCCCTCTTCCTCTTCCTCTGCCTCTCCCTTGGCCTCTTCCTCGACCTCTTCGGCCCCTCCTTTGGCCCAAAGGATTAACTTCACCAGCATCGTCTGGTAAATCCTGAATCCTGACGGCCGTGGGTGCTAACTGCAGTTTACAATTGGGTGCGACACCTGTTTTAAAAACGTCGCCTAAGAATAATAAATATTTGAGTAATGTATAAAAAATATTATTTACGTTAAGTTTTTCAAAACGTACCAATTTCGTCTTGAGAAACGAATGCATCAATATCCAGCTGACGTAAATTATTGATTAGAGCATCGTCAATGATTTCTCCATCGTCGTCAGGCTCCACTACAATAAACATTATATTATAAATTATTTTACAAAATTTTATTGTATATGTGTACCTGTGGGTAAATATTGGCTCCGACGCTGACGAACGATCAGCTCCAAATATTATCTCGTGCCTATCCTGTAAATGATGTAACATTCAAGATTGTGAGAATAAAAAGTTTATAAATTAAAATTCATCATACTCGTTGATTGTTGGTTCCATGACTTCCAACTCTCGATTTGCTTGTAGCATTCCTGTAGGCCAACTCCAGAACAAGCGCTGGGAATTCATAGCCGTATTATATTTGACAACCGTTGCTTTCATCAAATTGGCCATTTTTTCTGCAGAATATATTATGATGATTATAAAAATAAAATTTTTCAAAATCTATCAGTTGAATAATAAAAATTGTTTATCTCCTAGCATAAGCCACAACCCTTGCCTCACCCCAATATAATTTTTTGCGTGGAGGTGAAAGTTTTCGCATATGTTATTGGTTTTTCGTCTTCGACTGTAAACACTTATAACATTGGCGATTGGCAGCCAAGTATGGTTAAAATAATTTGAAAATTCATGGGCACGTGGACAATTACTTCCTATCATAAGGGTTAAGACAATGTTCAGACCTTCCTCCATTTTATCTGCAGGAAGGTAGGCCAGTGCAATGGCAGTTTTTAAGATATCTCTGAATTGTTCAGGGATATTTAATCGTCGGGTCCAATAACGGCGAATCGCCTGAAAATGATGGTTTTCATTACCTCGATAAAATTTGTTGTCGCTAAAAATATTAAAATAGATACCTGTTTGTAATGCAGCCACTAAGTTGTGCGTCAGGAAATACTTGCTGGACAGCATTTATCATTGCTCGCTCAAAATTTCTAGGTTTTCGCTCGTTAATGAAACGAGCAATATTAAGTCAACGGATCCAACATATGTGCCCGACATCCGTCACCTAATAGATATAAATTATTAATTCAATTATCCAAAGAAATACGCTTTATCTTACACTTAAATTTGTAACTTAATTGAACATTTTAGATATTTGTTTAGAAATTTTAGATATTTGTTAGGTTTCAATGCGTGAGTAATGCGCCATGTCGATGTAACTTTAAGATTTCTTTTCTGTCCGAATGTCTTTCCGCGTGTCTCGCATGAATGGGTATTATTATGCGACGACTTGAAATGTTTACCGAGATGTGATGTACGTTTATATTTTTTGATGTTGACATGTCTTTTGAGATGAGATCGATGTTCAAATTTCTTTTCACAGAAATCACATGCATAGTACATTCCATTATATAATGCATCGATGTGGACTTTGAGTTGACTATTCTGTGTGAATATCTTTCCTCGTACGTCACAAGTAATTCTGCTGCTATTGTACACCGCATGAACGTGAACTTTCAGATTACTCTTAGTTGCGTAAGTCTTTCCAAAAAGTTCACAAGTTTGTGGGACACGATTATGCACAGAATTGACGTGTTTTTTGAGACTACTCTTGTCTTAATATGTCTTTGAACACACGTCACATGCATGCGTGCAACCGGATCCAAAAAATTGATAGAGAGGAAGTGATTGGGAGTAAGAAAAATCTGAAAACACCCAACGTCATTGTTCAAATGGTGCAATGATAGATGAACGCCCGAGGTTCGTATAACATACTATCATTTCAGCACAATTTTTATTGAAATTTCAGAAAAACATATGCATATGAATATCTACACATAATTACAATTGGATCATTACTTCTCGCTATCTTCGCAAGCGAAATCTTTGCGGACTTCATGGACTGTCTTTTGGTGGAAAAGCAAATCCTGTCTTTTTCCAAAATTCTTCTTGCACTTGTTGCATGAGAAATCTTTGCTACCTTCATGGACTATTTTTTAATGGGAAAGCAAATGCGTTTTTTGTCCAAATTCCTGTTCGCACTTATCACATGTATAATCTCTCTGACATTCGTGAACTATTTTTTGATCTTTGGTCAAGGTGCCTCATTCACCAAATTTTTTCTCGCACTTGTCACATGCATAATCTTTGCAACCTTCATGGATTGTCTTTTTGTGCAAAAGCAAATAATGTTCAAGTTTGAATCTCTTATCGCAATTTTCGTATGCGAAATCTTTATGAAGCTCGTGAACTCTTTTTTTGTGTTTGATCAAGGTGCCACGTTCCCCAAATTTTTCTCACACCTTTCGCGTGCGAAATGTTTACGACGTTCGTGTACTGTCTTATGGTGCAAAAGCAATCGATATTTAAATCCAAATTTTTTCTCACAATTGTCACATTTGTAGTCTTTGCGACCTTCATGGACTGTCTTTTTGTGAAAAAGCAAATTATGTTCAAATACGAATCTCTTTTCGCAATTGTCGCATGCGTAATCTTTGCTACCTTCGTGGACTGCCTTTTTGTGGTAGAGCAAATTGTATATTCGTGTGAATTTCTTTTCACACATGTCACATACGAAATCTTTGCGACCTTCGTGTGTCGTTTTTTGGTGCAAGAGCAAATGGTGTTTATGTCCGTATTTCTTGCCGCATTTGTCACACTCGTAATCTTTGCGATTTTCATGTACTGTATTTTGGTGTCTGATTAATATCGATTTTTCTCCAAATGTCAGTTTGCAATTGTTACATGCATAATCTTTCCGACCTTCGTGGATTAATTTTTGGTGTCTGATTAATATCGATTTTTCTCCAAATGTCAGTTTGCAATTGTTACATGCATAATCTTTGCGACCTTCGTGGATTAATTTTTGGTGTCTTAATAAATTGGATTGAACCCCAAATTTTTTTTCGCATTTGTCACATGCGAAATCTTTACGACCTTCGTGTACTGTCTCGTGGTGCAAAAGCAAACGATGTTTAAATCCAAAATTTTTTCCGCATTTGTCACATAAGTAATATTTACAGCCGCCGAGAACTGTATTTTGTTGCTGGATCGAATTTGATTTTTTAAACTTTTCCTCGCACTTGTTACGTGCAAAATCTTTGCAACCGTCGTGTACGATCTTTATATGCAAGAGCAGACTCCGTTTATTTGCAAATTTTTTCGCACACTTTTCACACAGATGATCTTTAAAAACTTCGTGGAATATTTTTTTGTGCTTAAGTAAAACTAACTTATTTTCACATTTTTTCTCACACTTGTTGCAAGTAAAATTTTCATTTTCTTTGTGAACTAATTTTTGGTGCATGAGCAAACTCGATTTTCTCACAAATTTCTTGTTACATCGATCGCATGCAAAATCTTCGCGGCTTTTATGTTCTGATATTTGATGTCTACTCAAATGACTTCGAAACTCAAATTTCTCTTCGCACTTGTCACATTCATACATTGTTAATTGTGTCTTGGTGTGTTACCATGCCTGATTCAAGCTTAAATGTCTCCTGACAAATATCGCAAACGTAATTTTTGTTGTCTGAAGCAAGGATGTCGAGTTGATTTGAATTATCTTCTGAGACAATTTCGTCGAATTTCTTCTCACTTTTAAACATTGTGTTGCTTTAATTAGACGGCGTATTTTTCTATTTACTACTAAGGAAATTTAAATAAGTACAGTTTATTTTCTTGTACTATGGCTTGTTTCATCAAAAAAGAAAATATTCAAAGTAATTTGTTTTCACTATAAACATATAACTGGTACGTCGAAGGAAAATGTAAAAATCGTTTATTATTATATTGTTTACAATTAAGTTACCGATTTATCTGTTAATAGATTATTCTTACAACACTAAAAACAATTTAAAATTTCTAAATTGCCAATGATTCTCTCGAAGAATTTTTAAAGTCCAGTTCAACCAAAAAATATCTAGTAAATCAATCCACATGTACTCGTGTGTATAATAAAAAATTTTCATATTCGTTCGAAAATTTACTGCTCTCACACCATAGCGTAATTAGCGTGCTCCATAACATAACAATTCTAATACTCGCTTCTGTTCGACAACTAATGATGAATTCAAGTAAGATTCGAAATTGAGCTCTGTTGGTACAAAAAAGTGGCTTTTTGGACACAAGATGGCTTGGCCGAAACTGGATTGGCGTAAACTCGCAATCGAAACATAGAGACATAGTTCTATAAGTCAGTCTGTTCAGTAAGCTTACGATCAATCATTTACGACTATCGCTTCTCAAATACACGAGTTAAAAATCAATATGCTGGGCTTTTTTTATATGTCTAACCTTGACCTCACAACTTTTGATCTTCATTACGAACGTATAATAAAAATGATGTAATTGATAATTTGGTATTTTTTAACCCGTTTCGGGCCAAACGGACGAAATTTCCCACATTTTTTCCGGTGCTATAAACTCTGTGAAAAAAATACCTGAAAAATGTTTAAATAGTCATTTCTAACGTGAAATTTCATGAACTTTTCGAATCCGGTGTCAGAATTGTCAAAGTTGAGGAGCAAAAGTTATGAACAATTAAACAACAAAAAATACGATTTTTTTGAAAAAAATTTTGATTTGACCTAAATTTTCGAATCAAAATAGACTTGATCCGTGGGTCTAACACATATTTTTTGCGCCCATGGGGTATAGGTATAAAAGTCCATTAGTTACAATATCGAAATTTAACATTGTGTACAACAAAATGGCGCCTCGTAAAAAAAAAACCACGTACAAACTTGGCCAATTTTTTTATATGCTAACCAAGCATCTAGGAAAAAAACTTTACTGAGAAAAAGTTCTTAGAATTGTTCAAAAAAAATCCCTGAAATTTTTCAGAAATTTCTGGGGAAATTTTTGGATTTTTGAAAATGGTCGGAAATCAAAAATACAAAAAATGATCCAAAAAAATCTCAAAAAATTCAGAAATGTTCTTTGAAATATTCTAAGACTTTTATAACGTATAACACTTTTTCGTTAAGTTCTTCATTTTCAAGTAAAAAAATTAAATTGTTATTATTTTAAGAACATAATTAGTAAAGTCATACAATGAAAAGTGTTCAAATATGTTCAAAGAATACATGTGATTTTTTTTAGAATTTTTTAATAATTTTTTCAAAATTTTTTCAGATTTTTTTTGGAACATTTTGGATTTTTTCGACAGGCCGGGAAATGGTAGTATTTTGCAAAATTTTCAAAGTGGTCTGAAAAATTCTGAAAAAATTCACACGTATTCTCTAAACGATTTCAAATAAGTTTTTACACTCCAAATTGTACTTTTGAGTTCATATTTAGCGCATGTAAAATAGGTTCTGAGTAAAAAATGAGTGAATTTTTATACCGCTGCTCGGTATAAATTTCCCATTTTAGAAATATAGGGGCAAGATAAAAATCGCGGCAGCGCATTTTTTTGAAGGTTCAGAGAAAAAGTGCACGATTTTTGGTGTTATGGGAACCCTCCGAAGGCAAGGCAAGGTAGAAAATCGACTTTGAAAAAAAATTTTGAGTTAAAAAATCACGTTTTTTGTTTTTAATGGAAAAATAAACGATGATAATTTTTATTTTTCGCAAAAATAACACCGGATACTGAAAGAGCATACCCAAAAACCCCTGGGTATGGATTTTCAAGAAAATATTTTAACTTTATCTATAATTTTTTTACAACGGAAAATTCGTGCACAAAATTGCACTTTTGCGCGTTAATGGGTTAATTTATTCGGCCAGGCTATTAATTGCTGCATGGAGTCAAGCTAAAATTTTCGTTTCGGTCTTCGATCCAACAGGCACAAGTTTAATAATTGATATCCTCGATATATCAAAATTAATATTGATAATTAATTGGTATTCGCGAAAATATTCGTGATAATGCTCTTTATTTTTTGCATTACAAACGAATGACGAAAATGATTTGAAATGATCATCATTTGAAGATTTTCATTGCGACGTGTCACATGGGTTTAATACTCATCGTAAAACATTAATTTTGAAAGCATCATTTACTTTTACTTCATAAATTTTCTAAACGAATTGTCTAGCGTATCCAAAAAAGCTCGTTTTGTTTTTCTAAATTTTATTTCTATGGTACAGAGAAACCAAGGAACAATAAGAATAGATAACTTATTCAGAGATAACACAAGCAGCGTTAAATTTCCTCGTTTCTCTCTCTAGGGCGTCTCGACGCGCGCACCAACACAATCGCGTGAAAAGATCCGAAGGAGTAGAAAAAAATACAATTATACGAGAATATATGCAGAAAATGCGAGAGTTGGGCATCGCAACAATCGCGGAAAATTAAGACCGACGCATACAGGTGTCAGCTGTCGCAACGTTGTGGGGTGAAAAATCACGCGGCGCGCCGCGCATCGTGTGCTGCGCTACTTTTAAATATATGCCAGAAATACAATTTACGCGCGAGCCTGAGTCTCTCTCTCTCTCTCTCTCTAGATACAGCTCTGGTGCAGCTGCACAGGTGTAATAGTGAAGAGCAACACTTGCATAAAGCATGTTGTGTACTACACGAGCTAGACACAGAGTAAATTATAAAGAGAGAGAGAGAGAGAGAGAGAGAAAAGGAAGTCACAGCTCGGAATTGTGTAGTAAAATGCGCGCCCCGATGTACACACAGAGTCTACGTAAAGACCTATACTTACATTTATGCGCGCGGAATACACTCGGCGGTCTCGAGAGAGAGAGAGAGAGAGATAATCTTATGTACGTATTATAATATTGTAGCTGACGCACAGTGCACCTGTTTTCCGTACCCATGTGTAAGGGCACTGGGAGCCTTTTCTGCGTTTATACGCGCGCGCCTTAATCGAGAAACGAGTACTCGGTATGCGAGTGTATACCCGCTGTATACACAGTAAAAATTACCCGCGCGAGGCGGGGATCGGGGCGATCGCTCGACCAGAACATCATCGCTGTCACTCGTTGGCCGCACGTGCGAAAAAAAAGAAGGAAGAAATAAGAGGATGCGAAAATGACGCGACGAATCGACGTTTCGTTTACGTTACGTTTTTCTTTTGTCCCCATCTTATTGGAACTTAAAAATGACTGGGCCAGGAAGAGCAGTCGAATGCGCAACTAGAAGGGTCGATCCCGAAGTTGCATCGATGCACGAGAACTTTGTTGTCAATTATTTTATGTTTTTTTTTTTTCTTACGAATAGGGCACGCTTACTCCAATTGCAAATAGAATGTCGATGTGTATACTTGTGGATAACAGAAAACTCGTGCGGCATCGTCATGGATACCGCGTTGCGTCTAGCGCAACAACAAACGGATCGTTCCGGATTTCTTCTTCCGCAACCTCGCGGCAATAAAGAGGCGCAAGATTTGCTTTTGTTCGGATAATAATATTTACATATCGTTCTGATCGGCCATCCGTGTCGACGCGCTCAACAAAATAATAACAAAAAATCGAAATCGGAAGTATGGATTGGTCCAACGATTTGGACGTCTCGTCGAAAAAGGTGAGAGAGCATTCGTGTATATAATATAGCGAGCTAGAAACAGGTTCGCGCGCTCATACGCACTCGTGCGTTCCATCGTTATACTTGTATATTACATGCATGCATTTGTCAGTGTGTGTGCGTGTGCGTGCGGAAACAAAACTGCGGGGCAGCAAGCCGCCGATTCGCATGGAAGAGCGAGACTCGAGTCGGGAGAGGAAAAGAGAATGAGAAAGAGAGAGAGAGAGAGGGAGGTCCGGTGTGCAAATGTGTATATATACGTTTACAGACGAGTATCCTTGTGTGCGCGAGGTTCCATGAACTTGCGAGAGTGACTGCTCGGCGCAGAATCAAGCCGACGCGATTGTATCGTCGTCAGTGTGCAACGCGATATTGCGAGCCGAGCACGTATATACAGACCGCATCCGATTCTATATTGCTTGTACCGGCGTCGTGTGCATACAGTTTGCCCGTTGATGTGTTACGATATAATAATAGAAGTATGAATGGAACGCGTGTCGTTGTCGTTGTTGTTGCTGCTGCTGCTGCTGATGCTGCACTCGGACCCCAAGGCCCGAGTTAGACGTGAAAATTTATCGTGAAGTGTTCGTTTATTATTATTTTTTTTTATAATATCGAAGTACATCGTGCTCTGATTTGCCCCGCTCGAGATGATGAATTTTCGCAACGAGAATTCATTTTTTAAGGTAGGAACGTATTGTTTTCGATCGTATGAATATAATAATAACGACGAGCTCCTTTTTACACGAGCATTTGAGTGATCGAAAGGCATCCTTTCCTTCTTCTTTTGTTTATGTATTGTTCACCCGCTTCAGTGGTTATTCAAACGATTTGTCTCTCTCTCTCTTTCTCTCTCTCTCTACAAATCTTTTAGCTTTCGGATCCTTTCTCTGTATACGACAGCTTCTAGAAAATATTGCTTCAGGAAGCTCTGAGTACAACATTGACTTTTGTCAATTATTATGTCTGGTATATTTCGACTGCACATTCGTAAACTAGACAGAATCTTTGACTTTTCGTGAAAACAGTAAAAACAAATCCTACTGAAACAAATTGCATTTATTGTCGATTATGTTAAGGATAAAGCCGGAAAAAGTTTTATCTAGATCTGATTAATATTTCAAACGATTTTTCATGTTTTTTTTCTTGATTTTTTAAAGGATTGTGATAGGCTTGTAACATTTTGAGCAGTGATTTTGAAATATGAGAAGCCAAGCTTTAATTTTTAAATCTAAAACATAAGGATTCATCGATTATTTAAAAAAAATTGTTTATGATCTTTTGAAAATTTTGGTTTTTTCACAGGGCTGTATGTAAATAAAATAAGAACGATAATTTTTTTTTAAGAAGCTTTTTTCCAATGAATTGGTAGCGATTTTTCTATTTTTATTTCTCTGCAATTCACTTCAATCAAGTCCCAAATTGCAATTGATCGTAAGGAAAATAATTTTACCACATTGGTAGACTGAAAATTTTCTCTGAATTTTGCAGTTAATACCGAGACTCGGTCGACGCGCCCATCACGAGGAAAAGAACAACGACAGCGACCAATTCGATAATTCAGACAGTCCCCCCTTGACCTCGGGAAAATCCTCGGCAAAGCCAGCCACCAACAACAACGCGCCCGTGGCACCGCCGAGGGCTAGAAAAACCGGCTGGGGAGACGAGCTCAAGAGCGCCAAAACGTAAGAGATATTTGATTGAAATCGGCATATCGCACTTTTGAGGAAATATTCTGACAAAAATTTATTCTTTTCTGCTTCAGAGTCAAGAACAATTCTTCTTTTCAACAGTGAGTATTTAAGATTGAGCAGCTTTCAGGATTTTTTAATCGAGTGCGCTTTTTTTACAGATATCGAGCTACGAATAATTCAAATGTGAATGAATACGGTAAGACATTTTAATCTTTGCATATTTTTTAATTGCTTCGTGTATAGAAGTCTAAAAAAAAATCAATTGCTACAGATATTCCTGTCATACCCGATTTGGATGAAATAATCGAGGACACCGGCACATTGGATATTTCGGACGCTCCTCCGTGAGTGATCATCTATAATTTTTACTTTTGACAAAAACTATAGCGTCGATCCATGATTTTCAAATCGTTTTCTCGCCATTACAGCGTTGGATCGAACAAGACGGCCGCGGCATACAAAGAATTGGACACGGAATTGGTGAAAAGTCACTTGCTCAACGTTTTCGACAACGTCGATTTGAGCCTGTTGACGGAAAAGCTCTATCCGGAAAATTTAGTGAAAGAGTCGGACGAGGTTTGGAGCTGGGAATCGCTGTTCACGCAGATAGCTTCCGAGATCAATAGCGAGTCACAGGCAAAGTTGGAGGAGCATTGAATTTTAATGTTAATTTTTAACGAATAAGATTTATCTCGCGTCAGGGATGATAAGAGTAGTTTTATTATTCTTAACTGTATAGACATTAAATATCTAATGTCAAGCGACTTAATAAATAATTGATATATGGATGTTAATAGTATTAAAAGTTTGTTTCTTTTTGTGAGTACACACTATGTTCCTGGATAAATCTTGTTGAAAAAAAGTAAATTGATGCAATGTAAATTGATCAATTCAATTTTTTAAATTTATTTATCTGAATAATGTAAGGAAATATGTTGCGACATTAAATGCAGCACCAGAAACTGAAATATAACTGCTATCACGAGCTTCAAAGTCGAAAAAACTCGCGGAACCAGATAACTTCATCCTCGACGAGGGTATTTCGAAATATTGTCAGCTCAGCGAGTAAATCAAATCGCAAAACTGTTGATAATATTTATATGAGCTATTCGACTAAGATTGCGAAATTTTCAGGTAATTAAAAAAAAAAACTAAAAATCGAATCAAAGTTCAGCGTCAAGGAGATTGACAATCGAGAATCATTCGTATATAAAAATGGTTCCTTTTATGGACTAGATCAGTGCGAGATGTAAGTTATTATTAAAATCAAGAAACAAAAATTGTACAGTTTCGAGGTATTGATTCTATCCATTTTGACATGTGTAATTAAAATTTTATTGTGAATGTAAATCAAGTTCTGCTGAATATTATGAAAAGTATTCAATTTTTTACTGGTATGAGAGGATCGCGTTGTTTAAAAATCTTAAGGGGGGAAAGGCACCTAAAATATAAAAAAAAAAAATTTTTTTTCATTGACTTTTTTGATAGGATTTTTCCTCGGCTTTCCAGTGCCGTGATCGGAATTTTAAAATGTTAACTGTACCGTGATGTACAGGTTATTTAGTACCGATACTTTTACGATTATTTAGAAAAAATGAATGAAACGACTCAAAGATATATCGTGGCCAATCTGTCATGAATCTCGAGACTTTCATAAGTCCGTAGCGCCATCTATTGATACTCGTTTTATTCTTTGGTTAGAGTACATCCAGCAGAAATTTGTTTGTTTACACAGCTATAGGTGTACAGTAACGCCACCACTCGCAGCACGTGGGTTTCGGCATATCTTCTGTCTCTCTCTGTTTCGTGCACGAGCCCTGATCAAATGTCAACAACAGTCTGCTGACTGCTTCTTGATTTTCCAATGGCTAAAAATTACATTTTTTTTAAAGTGAAAAAAGTATATGTAGAGTGCAATTATATCTTTGCAACTCAACATAGTGTTTCATAATAAAGCTATGAAGAAGTTTCAATAGCTTGTTATAAAAATGTGACATTTTTAGCAGTTCTAATTCAAGAAATACAGAAGTACATATGTAAATTGACATATATACATCAGTGTATATGTATGTCACTGTACTTTATGTATGTGTATATGACTGTATCATATATATTATTGTATGTTGCATGTGATGAACAAGATTAGTGATAATTGATCAACTTGTAGTGATTTATTTCCAAGTATCTAGTGATAAATGTTTTATGAATGTTAGTGAATAGGTAGAAGACTGGGTTCAAGTTCTAATGTGAGATTGTGTATATTTGTGTGAAAAGTTGATTTGGACATAATCAACTTAGTTACCAGTTTCCACATAAAACCCATATTAGCGTATACTAATATTTTAGTACAACTTATAAAATGTAGTAATGAAATTGGCGCATTTGGCTTTGTGTGGCTGTCTGGGATAATTAAACATTGTCCTTGTGGGTCCAATATGTTGAAAATTCAAATTGAATTACTGTTCTTTATCGTCCAAAAAGTTTTAAGCAGCCTCAGTGACATGAGAGTATCATTATGACATATATTGATGTATTTTGGTTTTTTTCAACTCTTGGGCAGTTACGTTTAATCTCAAAATTGCTTGCATGCCGTAACTTTTAATGAGAACCGTTTGAGCAATTGAGCTGAAACTTTCAGGGGTTGTTCTACATGTGAATGGCTACAAACGCAAGCACTTTCAAAGGTATTGGACAAAATTTGCACTTTTTTCAGGCTACATCCCTAGCATAATTGTATTTTATTATATAGTATTAATGAATAAATGTGCATATGTGGCTGGCAAATTGTGTATAACTAATTAAAAAATCTGAAAGTGCTTGCGTTTGTAACCACACATCTAATGATCAAAATGAGACCCCAAGGACCATGATTGAATCATCGGTTCTAGCTGGATCCTACGGCACAGGGGTACCTGTCAGGACTGTGGGCTTGCTTCATCGAGGAGGGTTCTATGGTGACTGGGACCTCAATTTTCATATTCCACAGAGAAAAACTTTGAAAAAAGAGTGAAGAAAACAGAGTTTCCTCTGTGTATTCCAAAAAAAATTTTTTTCTTCATAATTAATAAATTTTTCATAAATGTAGGTTTAAGGTACCTTTCCCCCCTTAATTGAGTGGAGAAATATCACAGTCGTTTATAACAAAATGGCCACGAAATTGTGCACCTTGAAGCAAATAATCGAGCTCGCCAACAACTGTCATTCTCTCATTACAAGGTAAAATTTTCTATCGTCTGGGCTTATGCGATCGGCCCGATTCTTTTTTTTTATGTTCATATTTTTGATATGTGATTGAATAACGATAAGGAACATACAATGCGAGACGGTTTACTTTAAATTATCAGGTGCTGTGAACCTGTTTTTCGTTTTGACAGAACTATAGCAATTCTTTGTAGCTCACTTAAACAAACAATAATAACTTATCAGTTTTATTTTGCGCCGACAGTTATTTAGCTTTCCAGCTACCGGAACGACTGCCAAATTGGATTCATGTTTTTGGAGTAGGAGCTGCGAGAAATGCAGCTGAACTTGAATACTTTAAAAAGCCGAAAATTAAAGCAAGATAAGCAGAGATTGTGGCCAGAATGTCTGAAATAGAGAAAGAATTGAAAGAAAGAGAAAAAAATATTGAAGAACAGAAGAAAAAAATAGTAAGACAGAGTAAAAAAAAAAAGAAAAATTGATGTCGTCGAAGAAGACGAAGAGGCAGAAGAAGAAAGGGAGGAAGAAGGAGAGAAAGATGATGTAGATCATAGTGACAGAGAGGTTGAAAATGAGGAAAGCATGAACATGCACGAGGCAATTGAGGACTTGAAAGGTGAGTTGGCTGAGCTACAGCATGAACACGCTGCTAGAGATCACAATTTCTATGGACCGAGAAGGGTCGGTTGCATCGTCTAAACTTATCGCTGATGGTGTGCTCGAGAGGTACAACGATTTTTGTACCCAAATACTTGCTGAAAAAGTGTCCCGGGGATGTTTTCTTCGGCACGCACTCAAAGAGCCATATGCCCGCGAGAACAACGTCGAGAAGATGACGAACGATCAATTGTGCAAATTCGTTTTTAACCAGAATTACTGATTCTGAGTAAATCAAAAGCAAATTAAAGCGTCTGAAGTGATATAAAATCATGTATTAAAATTCATAGCCGTTCCACTCTCTTTAAGAAGTCCTAAAAAAACGTCAAATTTGGGTCTCTTGAATTAAGTGATAGATGGTCCCAAAAATTCCGGAACATCTCAAACAGATTCTTTAAAAAATTAAAAAATTTTTTAGGGCCAAGGCGAGCACGCAGCGAAAGTGTGGATCAGTCAAGGAGCTAGTACTAGTATAAAAATTTCATGTTACCCACTTGCGAGTTTGATACATTTGTGCATACGCTGTTGACGATTTATGAAATTAAAACTTTTTCTCGAAAGTATCTAGGAAGCTTTTTGAAAGTTTCACTAAAACATTCAAGAATTTTTCCTGGAAACTTTCTCAAAAGCCTCCTGAAAGTGCCCTGTAAGTTTTCAGAAAACTTCCCACATTGCTTTTGTTAAGGTGGCTCGTCAGCAATCATAACAATAGTATAGCGAGGCGTCTGTCTGTCTCTTTCTTGCATTAGGCAGGCAACCGCTCGCACCATTCGAAATCAATGATTTTACGTACATTTTGTTTAATTACTCATTAGTTAGTACGGTAATTTTTAACATACCAATCGAAAGGTAGTGACTTAAAGAATAACATATTCGTTTTTGGTTAAGATCTGTTGTTTAATAAAAAAGTTAAAGCGTAAAATGTACGAAATTATGATGGCCTCCCATAAGAGACCATGTTAAATTTGCTATTTTTAATAGCTTCGTTCTCAAAAATTAGTACGGTAACCCATGCTGAAATTTCTACAGCTTATCATGCACATTACAAAGAATATTTCTGCAAAGTTTCATAAAAATCTGTTGTCGACCCGTTTTACTGATGAGCCACCTTAATACTTTTAGTATATTGACTTCAGGAAAGCTCCTGTGGAATTAAGGTTCAGGCAAGCTTCCTAAAAGTTTCAATGAAACTTTCAACAAATCTTTTACTAAACTTTCCACGTAACTTCTCAGGAAACTTTGAAGATAAACGGATGTTAAAGGTGTTAAAAGGTTGCTTCTTTTTTATGAGTATTTTCCCGTATAAATCGTGGGATGTTCGTCAAACAAATCAATCAATAAGCAGCCCCAAGACGTTTAAGTACTTATTTTGGTACATGAAATAAAGTTGAAACGCCCAAATAAAAAAATTGATGCAATTTAAATTTATGAATTTCATTTTTTTTCAGAATTTTTCATCTGAATAAGATGAAAAGTCGGAATCATTGAATAACAGAAATGAAAAAATAATGTAAATATGTTGATTACCATCACGAGTATTGGCTCGTAGCTGCATCGTCATCTTCGGTTTTTAGCTGCTCGATAATCGTGTCGCGAAGAATCGGCAGCAATTGGCCTGTTTGCTTCATGTTATACGGAAGACTCAGGCACGCTCATGGCTGGCCAAAATTTTCTCATTATTAACTGGCACAGATGCAGAGAGCACAAGCCTCAGTTACAAACTTTATTTGGGCCAGGTATCTCACATGATTTCGTTTTTCGGTCTTTTTGGGTCGTAATATCGAACCAAGTCGTGTAGAGTGCAGTATCGGTTTTACCTTTATTTTTTTATGATACCAACGTTGTTTCAAATTTATTTAGTTTTGGAACAATTTATACGCTAACGATCGAGATGATGAAAGCTATAAGCGTAGCGATAAATGAAGCGTAGCGGACTCAACGGTGTAATTTGCATCAAATTTGTTAAAAATTTTAATTATCAGTTCACGAACTATACGGAGGAAGCAGATGCTGCATTGAGTTTAGCCAGTACAGTGGTGCGATACAACAGTGGCTTTCCTTCGTCCATCATTGTCAACGTCGGGCTCGTCTTTGTACTTGGTTCGGATTAAAAACTCAAAAAATGTATTATACCTTTGTAAATATTTCCATGTATGTCATTTGTAAAATCCACCGAGAAAAAGCTCAATATCTTCCTTTACGAAAAATGTCACGAAGATCGGAGAGTCGATCCTCCCGCGATCGCTGATTCAAGGATCGATTTCACGCTTAAATTCAAGTCGACTCTCTTCGAATCCCCAAATCGACGTTTTCTCGTAGGTTCTTCAGTTTTCTATAATTTTGTGGATATTTTTCACGAGCACAAAATCGCCTACAACTATCGAATATTTAATTTTTTTTTTCGCTACGAAACCACTTGCTGCGCGAACTTTCTTATTTGCGTTTACGCTGCGGCGTCGTAACGTCTACCGAATGTAAATTAATTCGGGCGATTTACTGCATTAACATTCTTATGGAAAATAATTTTAGAAATGTGTCAAATTATCGAAAAAGATCAAGGGTGGTCAAAAAGCTTTAGCAATATAAAATTAAATTTCGCATTTAATATATAGACGATGATTCGGATACAATCATTTGCGACAAAGTTCAATCAACTGTCAAGTCGCACATATTTTGACAGGTTTTTTTACTATAACCACAATTCAACAATTGTATTGTGTCACGAATAAAACTGTTGCGTATGAATTTACCTTTACCGAAAAAGAAAAAACAAACAAATTGCCAAAGTAACAGTACCACCGGAAAGATATGGGGTCTTTGCTCTCAAAAACCCAAAGATCCGGCCCGATCGAGTACAGAAATTATCCTCCAGGCTGCGTGGTGTGTCCCGAGGGCGTCACGCCCGGTAATCCCGGCCTGTTCGAGGCCGTTCACAGCAAGCTCGACGAGCTCAAGCCGAACACCTTCGACGGGATCCGGCTCAGGATCAACAAGTCTCTGAGCAATCACTTCTCGGTCAATCACACGATCAGCATGCGGCCCGAGCCGTGCTCCCTGAAGAGCTTCATCGAGGACGAGGAGGACGGCTACAAGTTCGCCGCGTCTTACCTGGGCACGAAGCGAGTGAATCGCGAGCGCTACCCGATGCTCTACGGCGACATAACTCCGCGCGGCACGCTCAGGGCGAACTTCGTGCACACGCTGGGCTGCCGATTTCGGGTCAAGCTGTCCACGCAGGTGACGAGAAACAACAAGTACAGAGATCTCAAGGCCACCGCGGAGTATCGCGCCAACGACGCCACTCTGTCGGCCACCCTGGTGGATCCGTGCCTGCTGAGGCGCGAGGGCGTGCTGTTGCTGCAGTACCTGCAGGCCGTCACGTCGAGGATCGCCCTCGGCGCCGAAATCGCCTACAACAGGAACTCGAACGTCGCCGGGGCGCAGCAGACCAACATAGCCGGCGCGCTCAGGTACAGCACGGGCTTCTTGACGATCTCGGCGACGCTGGGTGAGGCCGGGGCGCGGCTCTGCTTCCATCAGATCGCCGGTCCGCAGCTGCTGCTCGGCTCCGAGCTCAAGGTCAATTTCGTGAAGCCCGAGGCCAAGGGCACGGTGTTCTACAAGGTCGTGCTGCCGCGCGCCGACCTCGTGTTCCGGGCGTTCGTCGACAGCGACTGGAAGATCGGCGCCGTCTTCGAGAAACAGCTCCAACCCATCGCCGAGTCAACTCTGCTGCTGTGCGCCGTCTTGGATCACGGCAAAAAAGACATGAGCATCGGCATCGGACTGAATATCGGTTAAAAGAATGTCAACCCAGAGAGTGTTATCGAGGTTCAATTTACAAATGTGTAATTCAAATACTGTATGTAAAATTATATAAATGTTGAGAGTTGAAATAATATTTCGCTATCGAATTGGATTATAAATCATTACGCTATTTTTTTCTATTTACTTTCCTTTGGTCACTAAAACCTTTCATAATAATTTTAAAATAAATTTTTCTATACAATATATTATAGACAAGATTAGGAATCTTTGTAAAGTTTCGTGAAAGAATTATATTACACTTGCACACTGCTATCACAAATTGAATCATAATTTCTTTAACAGTTCAGTTCATGTTTCTCTCGTAAGTTCATTATCGTCAATTCACTCGTCTTCATTGGCTATTCGCTCGTCGCTGTCCGCGTGTGCATTTGTTGCTTTGAAATCCTGAAAGCTCATCAAAATTTTATCACTGATAAGCCCGTACGAATCATCGGCATGAGTCAAGATATCGCAGATCAGCGGCGATTCAACGCCCAATACGTATTCACATGTATTTGGTTCTAATAAGTATAATGAGACACTAGATTGGCTTCCCGCAGGATTGGTTACACACTTGAATTTTACCTGAAAAAATGTAATCAAAATTTTTGAGTATTGATTCATCATTGGTATTAATTTGAAGATTTAAATAATCTACCTCGGTTTGACGAGGTTTTCCAGTTTTATCACATGTAGTACCAGAGCCATAGAAATGGGATAATTCTTTTCTCTGCGCAAGTGGTTTTGGTTTTTTATTTGGATTGGCGTTAATCCATTCTATATGCTTTTCTTTATCAAATAGGCCAAGATTAACAACAACTTTAGACCCAGTTGATTCAATGTGGTACTGTCTGACAGAACGACCATAACAAAATTCATACTTCCACCATCCATTCCCCTGGACAAAAAAAGTTTTCTCAGTAAATTTAATGAAGTACAATGATGTCTTTAATACTTGAAAAAAATTAGTAGCATACCCCATTCAGACAATTTTTTCCACTAAGAAAGTTTTCAATTGTACCACTTTTGGCAATGATATTTCCTTGCTCCAAAAGAGGATTTAGAGAAGTATCAAGGTTGTAATGTTTTGAAGCTGTATCTAATGGATGAATCTCTACACGCACTTGTGGTTGACCATCCTGTAAATTAATAAAAATTTTCAATAAAAAAATATTGAAATACATAATTTATGAATTTATGAATTTATGAATTTATGAATTTATGAAATACATAATTCATGAATCATGAACGTTTTTCAAAGCATTAATTTTGTATTTTTATTGTATGTAAATAAATGAAGCTTTAGAGTACAGAAAAATGTATGAACATAAAATAAATATGTTATGAAAAAAAGATTCCAAAAACACCTATAGCATGGAAATATTATTAAATTTGTTAGGGTAAAAAGTTTTATAGATAAGAATTTATGATTAACACAGTTTATATTAATTTATCATGAGATGACACTATAGCTATACAACAATTAGCATATATAATGATGAAATGAACAATTGTTAGTAAAGTACTTTCCCCAAAATTATGAAAATTAAATAAATCATTCTAACCTGACCATCCTTATCTACATGTATAATGGCATAGACTTTTTGGGGCTTCTCATCCTAAAGATAATTCAAATTAGCATAAGGAAGTTTATATAAGAAAATAATATGTTTTAAGTTTAATTTAACATCCGTGTAAATTAAAATTTACTTCAATTTTTAGTTCATAATTAGTATGTAAAGCTCTTTCAAGTACAACATGAGTAAATTCATTGCTTGGGCAAGAGAAAAAAAAAATTAAAGAGTGAGTATAACGCATGTAGTAAAGAAAGGTTAATAAATTTTTACCGTATATTTTTTGTTTCTCAATTTTGAACTTTCAGCTTCCAATGCCATTAATGATCTGGGTTTCTTAGGGGCATTGTCCTTAGGTCTGCAATTGATTGTATTTTCTCCACTATCGTGCGCTCTATAATCTGGATGACCACACAGTAGTGGTGTGAGAACGATGGTTTCGTATTCACAAGTAGCTGTTTCCTTAATGGAATAAATTTCTTGTTTTCCATGTTGATAACAGACATATAAAACTTTGATGGATCTTGGCTTATCATTCAAATCGCACATAGTGCCATCTGTCATTTCTATTTCTACGTATGGCATATTGATACCATCAATTTTTTTAACAGGAATTTCAGCCTTTCTATTTGGATTCTTAGCAAGCTCATCATATTTAGCGGATAACTTCTTAATTTGCGCCTGGTCAATTTTTCCAAGATCGTACTTTTGGATTTTAATTTTTTTTCCATCTCGCTCTTCATGATATTGCTTTACATAATTTCCATGGCAAAGTTCATAGGTCCAATAAGATTCCAGCTGCAATTTAATTACCAAAAATTATGTCATCTCAAAGTTAACGTGTAGAATCTCAAAAAGCTGATGCACTTACACTATAAGAGCATGTGTTTTGATTAAACAATAATAAGGATAGATATTCAATTGGATTAGGTCCCACATATTCTTTATCTTCTGAAACATCTCCTTCCCCTTTGACTTGTGGAATATAACATTGATACTGCTCATTATTAACTGTCGTTATTGTGTAAGGTTCCGCATTGGTCTGAGAATCCTGCAAGAATCAGAGCAATATTTTCAACGAGGCAGAGAACATATAAGATGTTGGTAAGTACGCAAGAATCATTGAAATTTGCAAAAAATGTTACGAAATCGTATCTATTGATTTGAATTCTGACACAGCGATGGAAAGGATTCAAAATAAGCCTTCGGTACAGGTTTAACCTTCACGGCATACATCAATTTCGAATCAAAACAACGCAGTTCAATTTGCCATCAGTATGGTTACCGTTAAATCGGGCGCAGTTTTTCCCGGCCAGTCGAGCTTAAAGAGAATCGTGTCGTCGAAGGCCTTGGCGTCGAACGCGAGAGCGGTCGGCGATAAACGGCCGACGACCAGCAGCAGCAGAAGCGTCGTCGCCGCGGAGATGTAAAAGCAACGATTCATGATTGCTCGGCACACTGTTGTTGTGGGCTTATGAACTGTTCATTCACAACTGCCGTGTTCGCGCACCAGCAGCTCGTTCAAAAATCAAAACAACGCATTGGCAGCGGCGACATTCGCGGTGGTGACATTTGTCGTCGTCGTCGTCGTTGTCGGGCTGAGCAGAAAAGATAGCATGAGCAAGTCGAAGATGTCCTTTTCTACTTCGTATACGTTGCGTTGAGCCCGAAGAAGTGGGGAGCGCTCTGGAATCGGTCTTTGTATTGACAATTGACATACACGAGTAGAGTACGCCTGTGTATTGTATATGTGTCAGGCATCAGCGGCGGTCAGGACGCCGGTGTTCCGTGACGGTCCCTCGATTCTAATTTCCACGTGCTTAGATTCTAGTGGATTGATCGGTGTTTGCGAAACGATGCGTCAGGTTTAACGTATTATAATACGTAGAACGTATGCATATATTTCGAGTCACGATAAGAATCATCGTTCCCGACGTGCTTAATTTTCCGCATTATAAATGAAATGTCTTGAAAATTTTTTCTATTGCATATTTGTACAGAATTGTTTATGCAATTATTTATCCGACTTACGTAAATCGACCTTTCAACTCTTGATCTTTCAACGAGAATTTGCGCGAGGAGTGCTTAAAAAATCGTGCATTGTTTTTAGAATTTTCATCGATTCTACGTCGCGGTTTTATATACCGATTCGAGACACGCGGGGATATTTGTTATTCAAGAACTTATAATATCGGCTACGTTTAGCACGAGGTGGGGGGGAACGACCCGGTGTCTTGACTCGTGGCTCGCGTTGGACCGATGGCACTTGTTTTCTTAAAATAGTCATCGATCGGCAGAATTTCTGCATCGCGTCCTCCTTTTAATATCGTCGTTCGGAGTTACTCGAGGAACACGTGTTTGGCAAAATATATGGTTTTCCGGACACTCGTGCGGGGGAAAAACTTTCCGAAAGTATATAGCATCGTTCGAATAAATATGTTTTTTGTGGGATTCATCATACACGTTCGTTTGATTATAGCTGACTTTTTAAGATTCAGGTAATGGAAACTCCAATTTAAAAAAATTATATTTTTTTGTATAAAATAATTATGCAACATCAGAAAATATATGTGTCATCAACGTATGTAGGTTCCACTTGGCGCTATGCGTCGAACCTCGACAATTTTGGAAATTCATACTTTAGGTGGCTATATCAAAAGATTTTGATTGTTGTTGGAGCAGTGACTGCCTGTCGTCTGTTCTTTAACTTCGTGAACCAATAGCGCCAGCCACCACAACTCCACAATAAAGAATAGTCAACGTAGAGAGAATAGGAGCATTCTGTAGTGATCTCGTGCGCAGTCTCGCCTCGTGTGCGAGCCGCAAGACTTCACTTCAGAAAAGCATCTTCATTGCAAGAGTTGCAGGCATCAGTTCTGTAATAGAGCCAGAGATAATCTTGTACTTTATATAGTATACACCTACGTACAATACCGAGGTGCATCAATTTAACGTGTGTATAACGACTGCTTATATACGAAATCTCGTATAGTATTCGTGCCGCAGTTTAGCAGTGGATAATAATCGTCGTCTCTGACGTTAACAAAACAGTGATCGCACATCGAGAAGAAGAATCGTCAACGATGTCGGAAAAACATCACCGCGACGAGGACGACGTCTCGGACGAGGAGTTGAGTGTCACGAAAACACAGGTAGGACGCTTCATGTTTCTTTCTCAACTTTGTAAGCAACTTTTCAAAGCTACGAGAACCCTTCGAAATCTGATTCTAACCTCGAACGTGCGAGTGTGTGTACGATGGTAATCATTCGATAAACATTCATTCATGCAGCATTAAGAGATTTTAACTTGATTAATATGTGAATTCCATGACTTTGTTTGCATTAATGGTTTATCAGAGGCCACATTTATTTTCTTATGACTGAAAAATACATCTATGCTCGTAGCTCAGTGTCAACTCAAGTTCTGATTTTTATTCAATTTATTCAGTTTCTTGTGTAATAAACTGCTACTCTTTGATAGTATTTTCAATTGTGAGAGATTTATTTTTATTACGGTCTAAAGTTTATATTCAAATTTATATTTTGTTTGTACAATAAGCTTTTTCGCAGTGTTGTTGCTAAACATCGTTTAAAATAAGTAAAATATCATTCTAAGCTTAGCCATTTTTGAAAAAAATTAATGCTCAATTTTTTCGTATAGGGAAAAGATGGTCATGAGTCTGACTTCAACACAGCCGACAGTAATTCAGACACTGATTCACAGGATAAAAACCAAAGGGAAAGTGGCGATGGCCAGGAAGAAGATAAATCTCAAAAAAAATTAGACGATGATGAAGATAGACGTAATCCACAATATATTCCAAAAAGAGGTACTTTTTATGAACACGATATAAGAACTGGTGAAGAATCAGGCGAGCAAGAGGATAAAGAAGCTCCTGTCGAAAGAGAAACTAAAGAGAAAAAAGTATGGAAAGAAAAAGAAGATCGTTGGAATCATGATCGATATAATGATGAAGAGCAAGCCCCAAAATCTCACGCTGAACTCATAGCTATTTATGGATATGATATTAGGAATGAAGAGGGACCTCCCCGAGCCAGAAGGAGACGCCGTTATGGTCGTGGACCTAATAAATATACCAGAAACTGGGAGGATGAAGATGCTTATGGAAAAGTTGCAGGAACTGTGCCTGTCCAAAAAATGACCCCTCGTAGATCAAAGTCTGGTGAAGAGTTTCCATCTTTGACACCGAAAGACAATGATTCAGTAGAAAATAAGACAGAGCAGCCTGTTATTACTCAAGCTTGGTATAGTAATAAGAACAAAGTTCAGCAACATAAACCAGCACCACAAAATTTCCCACCGCTACCTGCCAATGAAAATCAAAAATCAAAAACAAGGCAGTTTACAAATAGTGAAAACAAAGCTCTCAATGAACGAAATCATGTTGGGAAAAAAGATAAAATGCCTGTTTATGTTAAAGATTCTAAAGTCAAATTGCCTGAAGAAACTGATGCATCAGTGAATGCTGTGGTTAGAGATAAAAAAAGATTCCCTGAATCAACTGAATTGAATAACTCACCGTTGAACAGAAGCCGTGGTAGAGGATTCAAATCCAATTCCAATATGGGTAGAGTAGAAACAAAGTATAAAAGGCCTGGACCACCAGCTAGTAGTGATATGAAACCTAATACTACTTCTGATGATGGGCCATCATTTCATCAAAATAATACTAGGCAAACAAGTAAGGCTGCATTTTTTTACTTATTAAAATTTTTGGATTTTACTTTTAATTTAAACTTAAATTTATATACAATTTTATTTGCAGAACTTTACTATTCACAACCATCTAGTCAACAAATACCATCTACAGTTGCGCAACACCCTCAACCTCATCAACAGCCACCACCTCCTCAGGCCCCTCCTCAGCAACAAATTTCTCAGTCACAACCAGCACCACAGCAACAAGATGTTTCTACAAACAGGCCAAAACGTTATTCAAGTTTGCGTCAAAGGCCAATTTCTGAGGGTCCTCCTGCTCCAGCAAGCTACCAACCACCTCCTCCACCACCTCACACTTATTATCAACCTCCTCAAGGTATAGTAATAATTTTTTTTTACACAATTAGCTTTGAAACTAATACCAAATTCTTTATTAAAATTGCAACTAATTAATTGACTGTTATACATAAACGGTTTTACTCCATTTAACGCAATTCGAATATTTAATTAACATTTAGAGCATTAACATTCTGATTTTTTCTAAGCACTTGCAAAAATGAAAAAAGAAAACTAACAAATATTTTACATCCACATGTATTTATTAGCTGGAAGTTCAAGAACAGTAATAGATACACCAGGTATGATACAGACAAGTTTGAATTTAATGAGTATTTTGGAATGTGTTTTAACCGCATGTCTTTTGAAAATGAATTTCTTTCTTTAATGTCTAACAGAGTAACTAATATAACACTATTCATGTCATTCATTTTCTTTTTCTTACATTTAATTGGTGTAACTATAGTAATTGTGTGTGCATGTGCAATAATCAAAATTATTATAATTTTTCATTACAAATTTTTTCAGATTTTAAAAAATATAAAAAATTTTTTTTATTCTGTACTTGATAAAATTTTAATGTTCTCTTAATACAAATTGTTTTAGTAGCTTGATGAAAATGTAAACTTTGAAGGAATGTTTCTTTATTGCTATAAAATAAGTATCTTATATGGAGAATATTGAGTTGTATTATAACAAATTTATATCTATTTTCAGTTCCTGCATATGCTCCAAATCCATATGAACAACCAGCACCTGTTCAACAAGTGCCACAAGTTCCTCAAGTGAGTCAAGTACCTCCAACAACTGTTGCTATGGGTGGTCAAGCTGTGATTCCTATACCTGGTGCTCAACCACCAGCTTACGGATCCCATGCGCCACCACCATTCTTGGTGCCCCAGCCTCAATACATTGCGCCGCAAACAGCTCCTCCAAATATCATTAATTATGTAGCTGGTCCAAGTGGTCCAATATTTCAACCTAACTACCAAGGCTTCAATCCTGCGCCAGTTCAGGTATGTTATTACTATCAATATTGTTATTAAAATTTTATGAAAATATATAGCTCTAAAAATTATTTATAATAGTCAATATTTATAAAAATTCATTGTCTATATTCAATTTTTCTTTTAAATGAGTTTGACCTTTTGGTCTTGTTATTAAATTCAAATTAATTTTTAATTTAATTTTTAACAGGCTGGACCACCTCCTCAAGAAGTGGGTCTTTACCAACCCCAAGGTTGCACTTACTATAGCCCGGCTCAACAACAGCAGCAACAACAACAACCAGTTCCATTAAGGAGGCCAAAAGCTGCTATTCCAATCTTACCGCCACCAGAAAATCAACAACCTCTCAATGTTCGTTCTCACGCTCGAATTCCGGAGCAACAGCTTCAAGATCATTTGGTTCAACAACAATTTCAACAACAGCAACAACAGCAACAGCATCAACATCAACAACAAAAACATGATCATTTAGTTCAACAACAGTTGCAGCAACAACAACAGCAACAAGAACAATTAGTCCAGCAGCAACTTCAACAACATCAGCAGCATCTTATTCAACAGCAGCAAGCAGAACAACTAGCGCAATATCAAGAAAAAGAGCGATTTGCTCAAGAACATATAGCTCAACAATTACAAGAAAAAGAGCGTTTGGTTCAAGAACAACTAGCTCAACAACAACAAGCTTTAGAAAATGAAAGAAAACAACAAGAATTGCTAGCCAAACAGAAAGAATTGGAACGACAGATGCTGGATAAAGAACGATTAATTCAACAACAGGAAAAACAAGATGCAAATAAATCAAACTGTTCAGAAAAAAATGAAGTAATCAAAGAGACCGAACCAGAAAATTTAATGGAAGAAAAGAAGATTGATAATTCTGTGGATGAAAAAAAAGAGTTGGTAACGGTGAAGGCTGAAGAAACATCTGAACAGATTCCCGTCAAAGGAGATGAACAATCTGTGCCTGAAAATCAAAATACAAATGGCCTTCTAACCCCTACTGATAAATCAGATGAATGTATTTTGATCAAAGAAAACGATAAGTCAGAAATCATTGAAAAAAAATTAGCAAATTTAAATCTACCAGATGATTCAGTAGAGGAATTAGATACTATTGTAATTGAAAATACAACATATAATAACAAGCAAAATATTGATCACACAGAATCATTAGTCCAGAAAAACGAAAATGAATCTGAAGAAAAAAAAGAAGACCCATCTTCTAAAATGATACAAGAAATCCCTACAGAAACTGAAATTGTAGTAAATTCAGATAATAAAGAAACTACAAATGATGTTCGATTAACAGCAACAGCGATAGTTAATGCTGTTAAAATTGAAGAAGTTTTAAATAAGACAGAGGACATAGTGAACAGTCAAAGTGAAATAGACTCGAATTTGAAGGAGTGTAGTGTAATTGAAGAAGCAGCTGCTTAAGAATAGTACTTAACAGCTACGAAATTTTGCATCTTTAAATTATACACCTAGAAATCGTATGTTATTTAACTTTTGATTATGAGTTTAAAACTTAAAGATTTTTATTAGGATGCATTAACAAATGTCAGACAATACTTCTATATTTTTTTATCGTTCACTTTTGAGATAAAATTTTTTTTTTATTGAATTGATTAATTTTTTTTTGGAAAAGTATTAAATATACTTCTAAAAATGTAAATAAAATTTAAAAAAGAAAGTCATTTTTAGGTAAAAAGGCTTTTTTGTTTTAGCTCAATCTTCCTATGATAAATGTAATTATACTTTTTATAGCACTCTGAACTAAAAAATCGCAACTTTGCCGCTTATTTGAGGCTTTCGTGCTATAAAAGTTTGTAAGCAACTTGGGTGGATATGTTTATTTAACAAAAATTGGGACAGCAGCTCCTCGTTTTGTAGAAAAAGCATATCCACACCTGTTGCACGAAATACTATGATAATTATGAACTAAAGATTTTTTCACGTTTAAAAATATTGAGCTTTATAATCATAAAATATAATTTCAGATTAATGAAAAAAAAAGATAATATTTTTTCGCTTGGGCATGAAAATTGAAATGAAAAATGTCTTTGGTATTATTTCGTTTACTTATGTGCTAAAATAAAATTTGTACACCATACAATATAGCATGTTGCCTTAACGTATATGAACGCGCCGCTTAAACAATACATACGTACGATGATAAAATCGTATACGCAAACGCGAGCGTTGAACTACTGACTATTGCTAGTTGAAAAGTAGTAAATTTTTTGATATCTCATGATTATTGTACCAAAAATTTGATCACGAAACGAAGGGCAGCAGACATGCTTTTAAAATTAAGACACTACTACAGGCTTTAAAAGTTTTTTAAATTATTGTATTCAAACTATTTGAACAATAATAACGAATCGCAACTTTTTTGTCCATCAAGGGCGAAGAATCATTTCTTTATCTTGATTAGGATTTACTCTTACATTAACTGATTAACAAACATTGTAATAATACTTCGAAATGTATATTGTAAATAAAAAAAATATATAAAATCATTAAAAATACGAATCGAACATTTTTTTATTACCCCAATCATGCTCTATCAAATTCGGTAATAAAAACAAGTAATACACATTTACAAAACGATGAGCCACATCGATTATATATACACAATAAAACTTTCAGTTTTCATATAGTAGTTGCAGTAATAACTGATTGTGAGTAGTATCGGTACTAGTTTTATAATCTGCATTAATTAAAGTGCATCAGTATTAAAAAATTTACGTAATCGCACAGATATTATTTTGGTTGTTTCGGCTACCAATAGATACACTCATTATTACATAGCAATTATTTATTTTCATGAATATGATATAAAGGTAATCGATAAGTAGTAGTGTGCGCAACACTGAATAATGGGATGAGCTAACATGGCAATCAATTTCAACGTAACACTGTTGTTTTACAAATTAATAGGCTGCTGAACCGTAATCGAGTATATGCGTAATATGTACAAATTAACTGCTGTTTAGGGAGGTGTAAGCAGTTTCCCGATAATTCAATGCTAAAAATTTTTTTCTTCTAATTAAACATGCGTTGTTCGGAGAAGATAATTATCGACGCCGAAGACGCACTGTAAACATTCATAAAACGCGTACTTATTTTCTACTTTAAACAGTACTTGAAATTAGCTTATCCAGTATATTTTACAAATTTTTCATTCGAGAGCTCGACTCGCACGTTTTTTTCAAGGTAATTCTTTACTTTTCGTCTCACACGCTTATGCTACAATATATAAAACACTATTCAAAAATGAGAGAAATGCGTCGAGCGTTATACTTTGATTTATCCCGAGCACATATTACTCGAGTGTATTTCACACAACAAGGAATTTACAAAGATTTATGCGTAAATTATAAACACAGATTTCACTTGTTAGACTTTATAAGCTCATGAAAATGATCAATTATTGAGCTTCTGTGCTGTGGTCCTCGAGTAATAATATGCGAATAAATTTCCTCTTCGCTGTTATTTTGCATACGAAAATTTTCATTTAATTTCGTTACATTGTGCGATATTTATTACACTTTGTCACAATATTCCAGAGAGAACGGAGCAAGTAGCTTTCAAGGGTGCATTTTTTCGTAGCCAAAATGTTAAATTTCAATTCAAAATTTAATATTGATTCTGCGAGGTCCTTGAAAAGTACTCTGTCATTGACCTCCGAAACATTTACAGCCTCAGTCCTTTGTCACGAGCGGAACTCGCGGCGCGAAAAACTCATCATCGCTCCTTGAAGCAGTTCTGCTGAACAATCGCTTGCTGCTGCTGATTGTTAACCGCGGCGGCCGCCGTCGTTACGCAAACCGTACTCAGCGGTATGGCTTCGGAGCTCAGGTGAAAATTATTGTTGCAGTTCACCAGCGTGTTGGTCCTGATGTTGAAGTTGCTGCACGTGGTGCGCATCGATCGGCTGGTCAGCAGCTGGTGGTGATTCTTGACTTTTCGATAGGCCCCCGCGCGGCCGCCGCCGTGGGACGAGCCAGCGCCACCGTCGCTCGGACAGCAGAACGTTCGCTTGAACTCTTGGCGAAATTTACCTGCCGACAAAGTTAGACAAACGGAAAGAATGAAAAAAAGTAGTTTGGCTTATCGTTTCGACGAGTGAAAAGTTTTTGATATTTTTGTAAAATTAAATAATTTCTTGATGTATGAATATATTTCGCGTACATAAACTTTATTTCTGTAACCGCAAACCCTCAAAGGGTTCTTACTGCTTAACGTTAGTATAGGCAGTGTCGCGAGTAAACTTTTTAAGGCTGCAGCAACGCGTCTTACGATTATATTATAGGTGGTGGTGTCGGTGGTGGTGACTCTGGCTAGAAAGCTTTAGAGGAATATTCTGAGTACCTTTGAGTGGTTACGTCAATTTGACTTTTTTATATCAAGCTGGAGACGAGGCCTTTTTACGCGTCGCAGCTTATCATCTTCGCGCTGTTTATATACGGATAATGTCTATGAGCACTTATATATCCGCACTAGTGGAAGTAGAAGTCCTGACCGGCTTCTTTTATAAAAAGTAAACTCGGAAGGACATCTCTCTCCTTTCCGTAAGCAAATTTTTTTATATAAAGCAAAATAGCGACAGATGTTTCAGAGATATAAGACATCTCTCGCACTCGAATCGTTTGCCTCTTTTTTTCCCGTCTTTTCACGGTCCAGCGCAACGGCTAAATTTTTCATAAAAAATCCGGCGTTATTATCAAGTGCGCGAATATGAGCAATTTTAAATAAGATACGAATACGATCCTGTGCCGAGAGTCGCAGTCGTCGTCTTGTCGCGCCACGGCCGAGTTATATTGCGTTATTACTCTCGTACCAGCGGGGCGTCTTCTTTGATCTTTTTTATCCAAGTGACGAGGACGAAGACGACAACAATCGTCGACATTGTCGGCGCGTATAATCTTGCACCATGTCGAGCCTCACGAACTTCTCAAAAGGTTATTATCATAATTATTCGCATATTTATTTGTATTTTCTCAAAGGACTAGAATCGAGAGAGAGAGAGAGAGAGAGAGAGAGAGAGAGAGAGAGAGAGAGAGAGAGAGAGAAAATAAAATTACACACTGTGCCTTGAAATAATGCTTGGTAGAGCAATACCATCCACACATACCTACCCCCTGTTATTCGCGGCTTAATTTGAATGCGGGGCGCAATGTCGAGTATTCAAAATCGTAAACTTTCGTAAAACCTTACATAGTTACGCTTGCATGGAACACGAGATCTGAGTGCATAGTATAGTCAGAGGGGAGTAAATTTTAAACAAATACGAAGGATTTACACGAAGAATTATGCTTGCATTATTCGAAAACATTCGCGATTTATTGGAACTTTTAGGCGGTAAAAAAAATTTTTTTCACAATCCATTCGTTTGACTGAATTTTTTTTTTTAATTAAAAAACGAGGCGCTCGTCGTTGCTCGGGATTCGTTAGTGGGCAGGCAATGCATTCGCGTGTGCAGTTATCTGTATAGTCGCTCGCGATCTATACCACCCGAATTACTGAAAACGAAACTCGTCGGATTTATTATGCGCTAACTCGGGTGGGTTTTTCCCTTTTTTTTGGTCTGGTTCATTGTACTACGCGAATACGTGTGAATTGGAAACATATCGTTCTGTCGCTGAGCTTATTGCAGCTATGCAGCTTTCGTTTCAATCGGATACTGTGATGTACATTTGTGTATTTAAATACAAATATTTAAATTATAATTTCTTGGTCTTAACAGGAATTATTATTAATAAACTTTACATGAAACTGAACTTATCTGATTTTATATTTATATTCGATGATTTTTTTAAACTAAAAATCTTGTTGACTAGTTCTCTAAAATTAGTTTAAATAATTTGTGTCGGCCGACTTTGTCAAGCACACGGTATATGTGAAAGCAGTCGCCGTAGCTCAAACTTCAACCGTCTCAAGCTTCGTGGCTAGCCGCTAGGTGTCGCGTCAATACCCATCAGCGAGTGGTTCGTGCCAGTGTATAATTATGATCACTGCTACATCGCGACCAAAATAAGTCCTGATGAGAAATTGTAAGGCGTGTTCTATTGAAAGGCATTTATAGCTATATTGTGGCCAGTGTCGGGTTATGGAGCGTGCCAATCACTCCAAGTCGTGGGGTCACAAATTTTGGAAGAAATATTAAAACTTTTTATAATGCTTCAATATTTTTAGTACTGTATAGTTATAGTACTTCATTTTAGAAGGCCAAAAATTCTCCGAAGAAATCGTCTCCAAGTTTGAATTATAAACCAATTTAAATATTGTAAGGAAAATGTAAGAACAGATAAATAAATATCTTAATGTAAACCGTATGATAATAAATGATTTTGAAATAGTCCCTCGAACACTGATCATGTTTCCCATAACATCAAATTAGTTTGAAAGTCTAGCCATAATAGCAAAAGATACATTTAACTTATTCGATTTCCGTGGTTCTAAACAGTAGAATTCATCTTTCAATTTAGGCACCAAAATGGATACAAGTGAGAAGAAATCCAACGAAATTGTGTTAGAAGATAACTCCAGTAAACATGACATTGCTGCTTCGGACGACACAAAATACGTTTGTGATATTTGCCAGGAGACATTTACGTTAGAATCCAGCATGATAACACACCGAGATACAATTCATAATGATAAAAAAATATATGAATGTGACAAGTGCGAACAGAAATTTGAGTTCCGAAGTCATTTTAGTAGACACCAAATATTAGAGCACAGAGTCCGGAAAGATTTTTCGTGCGACGGGTGTGAGAAGACATTTGTGAAAAAATCGACTTTATTAACGCACCAAAAATTAGTTCACAAAGATCTCGAAAATATTAAGTGCAATAAGTGCGAGAAAAAATTTGAAAATAAATTAACTTTACTTAAGCACAACAAAATATTCCATGAAGTTTTCAAAGATTACTTATGTGAAAAGTGCGCGAAGAGATTCGTAAATAAACAGAGTTTGCTTTTACACATAAAGAAGGTACACAACGATTTGTTCTTCCACCTGAAGAGAGCACACGAAGGTTCCAAAGATTATGCCTCCAAAGTGTTTGAAGACTACTTATGTGACAATTGCGGGAAGAAATTTAGAAAAAAATCGTATTTGCTCATGCATATATCATCAGTCCATGAAGGTCGCAGAGATTTTGCATGTGACAAGTGCGAAAAAAAATTTACCAGAAAAGGGCTTTTGATTAAGCATCGAATGACAGTTCATGAAAGTGGCAAAGATTACGCATGTGACCAATGCGAGAAAAAATTTGGGGATAAAAGTTATTTGAGAAGACACAAAAAGACAGTTCATGAAGGTCGCAAAGATTTCGCATGCGATAAATGTGAGAGGAAATTTGGATTCAAACACCGTTTGCTCGATCACCAAAAGACAGTCCATGAAGGTTGCAAAGATTTCGCATGTAACAAGTGTGAAAAGAAATATTCACAAAAAGTGAGTTTGCTCTCCCACCAAAAGATAGTTCATGAAGGTCGCAAAGATTTCGCTTGTGACAAGTGTGAGATGAGATATGGGGAACGTAGCAATTTGAGAAAACATCAAAAAACAATCCACGAAGGTCGCAAAGATTTTGCATGCGTCGATTGCGATAAGACATTTGGACAAAAAGGGCATTTGCTCCTACACCAGATAACATTCCATGAGGGTCGCAAAGATTTCGCATGCGCCAAGTGCGACCAAAAATTTGGATATAAACAGCATTTGATCGATCACCAAAGGGTAATACACGAAGGTCTGAGAGATTACATATGTGACAAATGCGAAAAGAAATTTGGGACCCAAAGTGTTTTGAATAGGCACCAAAAAACGATCCACGAGAGTCGCAAAGATTATGCATGCGACAAGTGTGAAATGAGATATGGGGAACGTGGCAATTTAAAAAAACATCAAAAAACAGTCCACGAAGGTTGTAAAGATTTCACATGTGACAAGTGTGAACAAAAATTCGGCTATAAACAGCATTTGCTCTCCCATAAAAAAGTAGTCCATGAAGGTCGCAAAGATTTCGCATGCGACAAGTGCGAGAGTAGGTTTGGATCAAAAACGTATTTGCTCATTCACCAAAGGACAGTACACGAAGGTCGCAAGGATTATGCATGCGACAAATGTGAGAAGAAATTTGGACAAAAATCGCAATTGTATTTACACCAAAAGACAGTACACGAAAGTCGGAAAGATTACGAATGCAACAAGTGCCAGAAGAAATTCGCAGTCAAAACGTATTTGCTCACCCACCAAAGGACAGTACACGAAGGACGGAAAGATTTTGCATGTGACAACTGCGATAAGAAATTTGGACGAAAATCGAGTTTGATCTTTCACCAAAGGATAGTACACGAAGGTCACAAAGATTTCGCATGTGACAGGTGCAAGAAGATATTTAGGAATAACAGCAGTTTGAGAAGACATAAAAATACAGTCCACGAAGCTCGAAAAGATTACGTATGTAACTGTTGTGAAAAAAAATTCACACGTAAACTTAATTTGCTTTTGCATCAAAATACAGTCCACGAAGGTCGGAAAGATTTCACATGTGACAAGTGCGAGAAAAAATTTGGACAAAAATCGAATTTACTTCTGCACCAAAAGACGATACACGAAGGCCGCAAAGATTACCCATGCGACGTGTGTGAACGGAAATTTGGACACAAATCCAGTTTAATTTTTCATCAAAAGACGATACACGAAGGTCGCAAAGATTACGCATGCGAAGATATCGAGAAGAAATGATGATTAACAATTGTAAAAATGTGTCGATACTCATACGTATTTTTTTCTAACATTTCAATAAAAATTGCGCTGAAATGATTGTCTATGACCTAAACCTCGGGCGTTCAACCATTATTAACCCATTGTTCATTGTCATGATGATGGATTGTTTTTGAATATTTGATTACCTGTAGCTGTTCAAGTAATGATCAGCCGATAGTTTTTTCGCGTCTTGTTTGAAACTGGACTTTTAATAAACTTCACGCAATAATATCACGACCTTAAATTAATCAAATCTGATCTAATGAAAAATTGATATAAATTTGTGGACTGACACTGATTATTTCTGCTAAAAGAAAAGTGATCAGTGCATTATCACTGAAAAAAACAACTTGGAAACCATCCGATAATTTAATTTAAACCAAAAAATGTCTTCTACGTATCTTCAAATGTAGTAAAAGCTCTTATGATTGTTTTTCCCTTTTTTAAGTACTTTTATCAATCAAAAACTTTACGTAAAACTCCTTAAATTGTATAATTGGCAAATGGAAGTTCTGTTACTAATCGAGGTTTGCGAAAAAATATTTAAACGTAAATTGAATGTCAAATTATTTTAATGTTTAACGGTTTCTACATTGGATTTTAATTATTGAAAGTGAATAATAATTGAAATAAATACAAGTGAATTTCTACATAATTCTATAAAAATTTTCAAAACACAAGTTACATAACAATTTAATAAAAAATTCGTAACCCAAGAAAATTAAGAATGCAATAAAAAATTTTCGAAATTGAGTAAAAAGTTAAATTAAACTCCAGAAACGACCAAAAGACAATGGATACTGGATGATTAGAAGTGTATCTTCCAGGTTTGATACTGATTTCTTTTTTGTTTAATTTTTGTTTCTCGAATTTAATTTAAAATTTCTGATGAATTTTAAATTCTTACCGCTCATGAAATTGTATATGACCGGATTAATTGCGCTATTCAGGTACAGTAGCCAGTGAAAAATGCAGCTGCTTATCACCCAAATGGGGACGTCTTCGGTCGTAAAATTCATCGTGTATCTGTGAGAAAAATGCAAAAAATTTTAATTCACAGCGTCAAAATATCAACGTCAAAATCCGTGACGCTAAAGCTATCGGGTTTTGTTCAATGCAACGCATTCGTGTTTGAAGACGAAGAAAATGGTAAACTGGCGTATATTTACATACTCATCGAGAAAACGAGTAAGGTAAATTTAACACGCAGTAGTCAGTAGCGAGAAAGCAGGCTTGATGCAGCGCTCTGTACCTCAATATGCCCATCAAGTGCACTGGAAAACAACAGATGGCAAACAGTAGCACGACGGCCACGAGCATTTTCGACGCTTTTCGACGGGACTTCAGTTGACTCTCCGCGGGTGTGCCGATGTTCGCCTGCGAAGTTATCTCGTTGGAATGGAGCATACGAGTGGATACTGCGAAACAACATTTAAAAAGTGCGTAAACGTAAGCTCGATTTACTCGCCGAGCATTGTATATGATTCGAGAGAGTTTTTGTGCACTTACGATTGTGGCCAGGAATGTCGCTCCTCCAGAGTACCCTTATGATTTGGCAGTAAGCAAAAATAATGAATGCCAAGGGCATGACGTAGAGGACTACGAATTTGAAAATAATAAATCCAAGTATCTGGGCGTCCGTCATATTATATGTACATTGTGTCATGAGATGCGTCTTGTTGCCGTGCACTGAAACCGTCTGCAATACCACTAACTCGGGAATATCTGGAAATTCACAGTCTCTTCATATGTAAAGCTGATTAATTTTTTTTTTTTATTTATAAATCATTTTTAATCAGTAAAGGTTGAATTCAACAAGGAATAATTACTATTTTAATTTAATATGTAATGTTTGGCACAGCAATTGAATTAAAATGTACATAAAGTTTAATTAAAATCGAAACTACAATGGCTCATAAAATATCTCTTTGATAAACCTATTAGCTCGACGTTGTACTAGAATATATTTTGCGAATATACATACCCAGCACCAGTGCTATCACCCAGATGACCACGATCGCAGACTTGGCTCTGCTCGTCGTCGATTTGAATCTGAGCGGGTAACAAATGGCGTACCATCGATCCAGAGAGATGAACGCCAATGTCAAAACGCTCACGGTGACGGACACCGTCTGCGAACAGGACAAAAGGAAGGGCGAAAGGGATAAATTATTCATTCTAAACAACAACAAAAAATATCGGCGCTTCGAGAAACAAAGAAAAAAGTCTAATTTGAAATTTTACAAATTCACGAAGTGTAATAAAGATACAGAATAAATTTGCATGAAATCAATCTCCTGTATTTTATCCATGCATGCATTCAAAAGTTTCGCATTTGCCCACTATAACACTTCGGGTTCTTTCTTTCGCTTTTTTTTTATTATTGGAAAAAGTTTGTTTGAGCGTTTTCTCTCTCTGTTTTTTTTTTATCTTTTTTGATTCGCGAGTCCGAAGAACAGAAAAGTAGGTTTACAGTGGGTGGATGCAAGAATATCGGGGAGTTCTTCGATTGAATTGGTAAAAGGAGATTTCTAAAAATATTATCGAGAGTAGACGGCGAACCTGTGGATATCTACTAAAAGCTTGCAAAACAAAATATTTTACTTTTGCATAGAGGACACTCTGCCCCGTATCAATCAATAAATAATATCGTTGTACATACGATTCTCCAAACTTTTGCTCTTTATATGCATCGAGTCTTTCGCAAGATTTTTGATTAAATTTCCATAAAAGCAATAAAAAAGAAAATCAGTCTCGGGAATTTTCACACGCCGCTGCCTCGCAAAACTTACTTCTCGCACGCATACGTATGGCATAAAAAGATGGAAAAACGATGTAAATTAGGGGAGAGCATCTTATATATACGCGCCAAGATGTAAAATTATTGCGAAACTTGCGCGAGTTCACTTTTACACGACGCACAGACACACACACATACATCTATACCGTTACACGATTCTCAATTAATAATATCGAACTTTAAATGAGTTATGTAAAAAGTATGTAACTAGCCAAAGCGTATAAGGTAATTATAATCCTGTGTGAGGTATCGTTACAATATGTTATTTGAACTCGATGGAACTATATACATATAGATACATACACAGGATCAAAGCTCGTCAGCAGCTCTACTATTTGCATATCATACGTAGCAGCGCTGCCTCTTTTATATAAATTATATGATTGCGGAACGTGCGCAGAACACCCAATATTAGATGCAGCCGTGTGTTGCAGTTTCGATTGCCAGGGCGATTTTCCGCATCCACGCGGCGCTCCTTTTAAAACGATATCGCCGCCGAGAGGCATTACGGCAGGATTAAATTCTACATACCGAATTCGGAAACGCATATTATAATAACTTTGCGTTCGCTCCAGCAGCGGAATGAGCAAAGAGGAAAGGAAAGGCTCGGCGCGTGTACACAGACGCGGGACGAAATTCTGCGGACGCGCAGACGATATCCTTTCAGCATCCAGTCGTCAAAGCCTCGAGTGCGTTGCTTACGACGCGGAAGCTCCTTCGTGCACACTTAACTACAACTTTGGCGAGTTTACTTTGATCGGCGTATATATACAGTAACTACGATATTCGGTCAACGTGTTGTGTTATTCGAGTTTTACCCGCCTCGAGTACGTCATTACTATGCTCCGGCGTATCAAGGTCGATAGAGGGTTGAAAGGAATGTCGTACGTGCCCCGCGCTCGTATACTCGAGTATGTATTACAAATATATATCGCGAGCTTGCTGCTGCTGTTGTTGTTGTTGTCGTCAGATAGTTACGTATTTCTCGGGGTAAATAAAATTGCTCACGATCCTGCGTATTGAAAAATAGCGCGAATTGCATAACTCTCGCGGTATAATCGAATTTTTACAACGAAGTAACTCGAGTCGAGATTGATTGCTCAATGGTGCTTCGCGCGATGTATGAGGAAAATATAAAGTTAATTTATATATACCCGTATAGGTCGCACGCGCGCGAGTACCGCAGCTGAGCCACGTGCCACGAGTTTTCAGTAGTATAAACTAGATTTATTGCGACGCACAATGATAGTAGTGTCGTGCACTATATACGTGCGAGTGTAAAAGTTTTATAACTCATTCCGATTAACGGATAAAGCTCTTTCGGGTGGATGCGACGTAAACAAATTTCGAATGCGCGAAAACGGATTTTTTTGACCGTAAACGTGAAAACGCGGCTTCTAATCGGTCGAGTTACGTTTGAAAATCGGATGATGATTGGAAAATGAGTTTTCCTCTTTTGACTCTTTGAGTTCAAATATATGGGACACACAGCTCGGTCGAGAGATTGTTACGCCCGAAACAAGCGCCACGTCCAAAAGTTACTGCGCGGCGCATTATCGCATTGATGTTCGTATATAATGGAGAATGCAATTAATTTGACGAAATAAAGGGTACATTTGGGAAAGGCGACGATCGATCGATCGATCGATCCCTATGCGTGACACATTGATTATATACACTAAAACAGGGGAGGGCGAGTACAGTGTCGCGCGCCGCTCGTCTATGTAAATGAGCCGCTGACTGATGAGCTGCTGACGAGCTTTGTTTAGTCGCGTTCGGGCAAATAGAATTATACAGGAATGCTGCAAATCCAAGTTTACTGCCAACATGCGTGTGCCTTTGTGTTTGTGGTTATGGATGGTTCTTGTGATGGTGTGAGTTGCATTTATCTATATATACAGATTATGGCCGGCGCAATATGTAGTTGGCCACACGCGAGGTGCAGCAGCAATCTGTGTACGATGATGACGCTGATGTGTTTATTTTATGTAATTTCCCTGCTGTCTGCAGTATACATTAATTAAAACGGATTGCGTGAAATAATTATCGTATCCAAATGACAGATATGTGGAGGCAGTTGATTTCATTCCAATCCTGGCATCGACTATCGTTGCACAACTATCAAATATACGGGTTTAATTCAAGTGCTTCGAGTTTCTTTTTTTTACTTTGACATTGAAACTTTCGGGCGATGCTGCCTCTTTTTCATTTCTTGCAAGTTCACGGTGGAGAGAAATTGCGCGTCATCCTCTTTAAATGCCGCAAAACTTTTTGCGAAACTTCTCCGCCCCAAAAGTTTCGAATTGACAGCGATTTCATTTTATGTCATTCGTCCTCTTTTAAATATAACGATCTTTGTCGGGTAAGTTTCTTGCTATTTGAAATCGATTTTATCGCATAATTCAAGATTAAGATTTGGTAAGTGCTTTTTCCTCGGTTAGGAATGCTCAACAATAAATAACTCATTTTTGAGTCGGCAACTGAAATACATAGGTTGAAAAAAGGTTAAAAATGTTCTTTGACTTAAATAATTATGTTGCCTTTACCACTTGCAGATTTACGGATATGTAGGTGCTCGTCATCCAGTGGTAGAGGCTTAATATAAAAACATCGTATTTACAGTGTTTGAAACTAGTTCTATTACATATTACTCATCCTATTTGAGATTCGATCGATAATTCTAATATCATCGTAATAGAAAAACATCGTCAAAAACAAGCCAATTAATAAATGATCAATCAATTTAAAAACTTTGAAATGGTCATTTTTTTCATTTATTATAGATATTGAGTATTTCTATCCGGGCTAAACATAAATAGAGCAATAGCAAGTTTCAATCAATCGACTCGATTTTTATGCGTAATTTATATGCAACCTCAAATATAAATAGCCCAAACTTTCCATGTTTAACGTTCTCTTTCCAATTACCCATTGACGAAACGAACAACCATTTTTTGAAATTAATAATTTCGTGCGTTCCTGCTGTGACTTTATTAAAACGCTTCTAAATTTTTTCTTATATCCACATAAAAGCTACAGCTTATTGCGAGTTAATTTTTTGAAAATAATTAGCCCGCACATTCATCTCAATTCACATTTCTCCAACTAATATTAATTCTTTGATACCGGATAACTTTTCGAGATGAATAACCGCGTTATGTCATCGCACCATCGAAATGCGCGATAAATAAGTATAAAGACATTGCGCGAAGTGTAACAACAAGCCACGCATACGAACATGTCTTCCTACGGTGTCACCAGCATCCGGCGCAGCAGCGGAACACGCATCGTTTATGGTTGCGAGCAGCAGTAGAGAGCTTGGTTGCCTTGTAGTATAAGGCACATATAATAGAAACCTGTCCTGCCATACGCTTACACGTGTGTGCAGCTCGCCGAATATTATTGGCCCCCAGAGAGATGCAGAACATCAAGGGGTACAAAGCCTCTCTCTAGGCGAGAGGGTAAAAAATTCTCCTTTGAAACTAAGCGCCCCGGTATAAGGACGTTAACGGCACAGCAGCAGCAGCTGTTGACACATCTCTCACGCTCTCTCTCTCTCTCTCTCTCGGTGCACGCTCGATATCAAATAGAGGCACATACACATACGCACATACGTAGACACATGGGTGCTCTACTATCGCATAATATACGCATATAAATACTGGAGCACTACACTAGACTCTCGCGTACGCGAAGCTAATATGCATCCCCTCGTATATATACGGATAAAGAGAAAAATGAGGAGATATTTGCGCGCGCGTTAATATGCGAAATTTGCGCATAAGTGCGCGACTCGCAGCCGAATTTTTCGCCCGTTTATATAAGGTATATGCGTCACATTGCGTTGGAGATATACAATTCGCCGCAAGCGCATAATAAGCAAGGAAAAATTTTATTATGAACCCGACGGAAATTATTTTGTAGATAAATTTTTAATAAATCTTAATAAGTCTTATAAAGGTCCGAAATTCGTACACCAGATTAATGGTTATAAAGAGTTTATAAAATTTATAAAAAATGTATAAATCTTTCAAAGAGTTTATAAGAGTTTATAAGAATTACGTTTTTATGCCAACACGTGACTATTTCAACTTGCCCTTGAAAAAATATTTTTAAAACTCTTATAAACTCTTATAAACTCTTATAAAGTATTATGAAGCCTTATAATCTCTTAAAAAGTCTTATAAGGAATTAGGAACTTTTGAAATTTAATAAAAAGCTATGATAACAATTATTCAATTTTTGAAAAGGATTATAATGATTGTTCAGCAATGAACGATCAGATGATACAAAGTAACGAGAAGAAATTCATACAATTAATGAAATACACGAAGTTCAAGTCGTAATTGTTTTATTGTTACAAAATCTAAAATTATTCTACACCTTTGAGGATCTCTTATTAATTAATTTGTTACTCTCCCCATCGCACCTTTTACAAGCGAACTCAAAAAATATCTATTTTTAAAACATGTGAAAACACAGGGCCTGTATAATTGATCGTAATTGGTACAATACACATTATCAGAAATTAATTCAAATTCGTTTAAGTGTACTGAGTCTTCACTGTAAAGTAAAGACTTTAATGTTTTTAACTTTTTAAAAAATAAATACACGTAGAATACATTTTCACACTTGATTACATATATTGTTGTAATAATAGCAAATTGACCGTTAACCATTTCAACTACAGAGTCATTATTTTTTTTTTTGTTTTGCATAGAAACAAGTAGTAAATCTACATTTGTTATAAATAAGTTTGCTATACTTCTTACAATCCAAAATTTTGTCTGTATTCATGAAGTTTTTCAAAACTTAAAATTTCTTCATGGCTAAAAGTATGTTTTTTTGCGATTCCTACTACAGTACATGAACCAACTCTGAATATTTTTTTCAAATTATGGGTATTTATTCCATCACAAAATTCCTTGATCGGTTTTGAAATGAAATCCTCATTCATAAATGTTGGTATTCTCTGATAAATTTGCAGCCTTGTGGTAATTTGAGCCGCTATTTCAAAATTACTTTTTTTCATTCGTAGTACAAGTTTGTTTTCATTTTCAAACGGGAACGTGCTAATAGCCCATAAAGGACCCCAATTTTTTACCGATTCACATAAATGTAAAAGAAGATGCACATTATAGTGCATATAGTTATTACCATATAACTTTCCAAATTGAAAAACAAACGTGATAAGTAGTTCATTAGCAGTGTGCAGCATTTTAGGTGTTATAGAATCACTCAAAAGAATATTCATTGCTCTAACGAATTAAGATATGTGTATAATATATTTTTTTTTAGTTAATCCAGACAAACATGGAATTGAATAATACAAGAGCCATGTAAGCCATTCAGAGGCCTTCCAATTGATTCCTACGCTCAACCCCCGAATTTCCATAAGAGCTTGGTTTCAGTATACGCGGTATCCTCGTACTCGGTGCTTTTTTAGAACGTAACCCCCGCGTATGCGGAGGAAATACTGTACGTATTTCAATCAATTTGTGGTGGACTGAAAAATCTCCTCCCTCATTAATTATTACTGCGAAGATTGCAATCGCAATATTTGCGCGTATAATAGTTATATAATGGGGTCGTTTACGCCGAGCTGAAAAGTCACCATCGTCAGAATTTCATGCGTGTTCGAAAGTCTCTTGATGAAATTAGCAAAGTTTCTCACTCTCGGCGACGACGACGACCGACATTGCCTTACTTCGACATTGTTACCCTAATCAACTCGAAAATACGCAGGGGGAGGTATGCTGTATAATTATAACGCTTTCCTCGCGTAACAGTCGCCGATCAAACGTGTTGTAAACTCATATGATACTTTAACAATACGGGTTATTCATCGTTTTTTGACGAGAGATTCTTTACACAGATCGTGGAATATATCGCACGCACGGCGGGATAGGTAATAAAGACGCCGCGACATGGCCTATAAACTGGCGATAAACGACTTTTGGCGCACAGCAGAGAAAGCAACACAACACACCCCCATAAGTCCTCTCCGGCTGCATTTCGTATCTCGGCCGGCCAGATGCACCGCACAGGGAGCCGCGCGCGTTTGTCACAGTTATTAAGTCCACCAACGGCATCTCTGTATAGATACCCCCGCGCCGCGAGATTAATAACCGGCTGTAACAATAAACGCGCGCGCGTATACGTATACGCATTTGCATGTCAATTATTCTCTCCTCTTTTCGCTTGCTGCTGCTGCTGCTGCTACTGCCGTTGTGATAAACGTACCCGATGAAAATGCGCTGAAAGCATATTCTCGTGTACGAGCTGTACGAACGTAATAAATAATTATATCATTCCATCCACGTGCTCTGCGAAAGTTGGCGACAAACAAACAAAAAACTTTTCTCGATTGCAGTCCCAATGACGAAATTGCCGCACGGCATTCCTGAGATTATTACGATTACGATACATGTATATATTGTTTCCTCTTTTGTTTGCCTCGGCAGCAAGAAGCTGAGATAATCTCGCGGCATGGCAAGGGGGTAACGTCCCGTTATCATCGCGATGTTGTTTCGCGAGTTATGCAAATACCGCGCGCTCATCTCGGATCCTCCGCGTTTGCGAGAAAAAGAAACGTGTCCATCATCACGTACCTTCGGCATGACGATCGTCGCGAACGTTACAGATAATTTACGAGAGAGAGAGAGAGAGAGAGAGAGAGAGAAAAGTTACAGTGTTTCGAGATTCTAGTCTCGCTTTTCTGCGAGGAAGAGAAAAGAATAAGTAAGTAAGTAAGAGAGTCTCGAACTCGTGCTGTGTCGTCGACTGGAATCAAAATAAAAGAGCTAATAATAGCCGTTTCGCTCTCTCGTGTGCACGAGTCATATACGTACGTCACATCGCCAGGAGTGCGCGCAGCAGCAGCAGCAGCAGCAGTAGCAGAGAGAGGCAAATTTTTTTATGCTTTATGTTACACGCACGCACGTGCGCACGATCAGCGTGAGTGGTATAGGTATTTTTCTTTTCTTTTTCGTCTCTTTCTTCTTCTTGTATTTTCCCGATGTGCGCGAGCTTAACGTGCCAAGATATACACATTTTTTTTTTTTTTTTTTTTTGTTAAGCGATCGAAAGAGAAAGAGACACATCCGTGCGGAAAGAAAATTAAACTTTGTTTGACATTTCCATTTATCTCGAGGGGCTATAATTCAGGAATTAAATAACGGAATTTCTATACGCGAAGTACATTATGGCCGTATTAACCCGTTTCCGGCCAAATGGACGAAATTTCGATATTGTAACCATTGGACTTTTATGTCTACACCCCATGGACGCAAAAAATATGTGTTAGAGCCACGGATTAAGTCTCTTTTGATTCGAAAATTTAGGTCGAATCAAATTTTTTTTCAAAAAATAGTGTTTTTTGTTGTTTGATTGTTCATAACTTTAGCTCCTTAACATTTTTCGGATTCGAAAACCGGATTCGAAACACCGGATTCGAAAAGTTCATAAAATTTCACATAAAAAATGACTAATTAAACATTTATTACATATTTTCCTCGCAAAGTTTATAGCACCGGAACAAATGTAGGAAATTTCGTCGTTCACTTCATGTCTTGACTTCTTTAGTGTCCCTTTACTTCGTATCTCATATTTCCCAACGATATGCCCTTATCATAACAATTTTTTCAATGGTAAAATCGTCGCCCCAGCGCAAGAACCGCACAAATAACTCAAGTAGCAAAAACGTGCCTTAGTCCTATGTTAAAAGGATACGATTAAGGCACCTTTTTGCCACTTGAGTTTATTAGTGCTGTTCTTGCGCTGGGGCGACGAAATGCACCATTGCAAATTGACCGAAGTTATCGTTATCATGTTATTATCATCATTACATAATTATTATTACATGATATTCAGTCCTTTATCAACGATAATTTAGCAATTGAAGGACCCGAAAAATCGTCGCGATAATTACGATGAGTACAGTGGAGTTCGATGAAAATTATCGAAATATATACGTATAAAGAAGTTTTGAAAAAAAGCTCCTCTCGAAGAGCTTGCAAGAGCTTGCATTCTAAATAAACAAGTATATATGGCTTCGAATTAAAAAATTTACCGGTTTATTATGCTTACATACAGGCCATTTGCCATCGCAAATTGGTCAACGGGTGGTTGCAAGATTTTTTCTTTACGAAGGGGGAACCAAAATAACTGATGATCAATGTCTTTGTGCTTCGTGCTTCTCCGGATCGTTTCTACCGTGTCGAGTGACGACGTTATAGATGCTTTTAAAAGTTATTCGATACCATTTTAATACGCTATATATTCCGGCTGGTTGACAACTTAATAAATGACGAACAGTACGTTTCGTTACTCAAATGTTATTTTATTCGAAAAAAAAATGACTCACCTGAAAGTACAGCACGATCTTGCACGGTATCATGCCGAAGAACCAGGTCTCCGTGACGTCCCAGACGACGGTGGGCGGCAGACACACGATGATCACCAGCAGATCGGCCACCGCCAGATTCACGATGAAGTAATTCGTCACGTTTCTCATGGTGTGATTGCGATAGATCGCCATGCAGACCATGAAATTGCCGACGAGGCCGACGACGAAGACGAGGCAGTGCATGGCGACGAGCAGCCACTCGTAGGGCCGCGGATAGATGTACTCGTAGATGGCGCTGACGAACTCCTCCTGATTGACGCATCGCTTCACGCTGCTGTTGACGACGCTCAGGAAGTTCTCGCAGTTCGTGCCGTTGTAGAGCTCGTAGGAGGCGGCCCCCGTCTCGTTCGAGTAGTCCTCGTCCATCGACGAGGTAGTAGTCGTCGCAGGGGCCACGAGCGCGACGCAGCCGTACACGAAAATCAACCGCATAAACGAGCGTATCATCCTCGTGCGTTGTGCTCTTATGGTGTGCGGGCTCTCTATTCTATCTCTATTATTTTTATCTTCTCCGTAATCCCTTTTTAATTGATTCGGTCGTTATTTTTTTTTCGTATATACCGCGCTGCTCTCTCTGCTGCTCGTTGATGTGGATGCGGTGGCGGATTACAATGATTGCTCTTTGCTTACGATGCAGCAGCAGCAGCAGCAGCAGCAACACGAGCAGCTCGTATTGGTGCTCAGATGCGCCAGGTTTGATGTGCCCTGAGCGTATTTAATTGGCCCGGGGCATATTCCCATTGATTTTCTCATTCTGCGGCCTGTTGCTTGTGTGTGTGTTATATACTGCTTCCGTTGCCGAGGAAGCACAGCAATCGACGCCGCTGCGGCTTTTCTAAAACTTGCAGAAATAATTTTCTCTTTATATATTTAATAAATTGTTTGAGATTGTAATTTTAAGTATGTTTCAATTTCTTTTTTTTTGTTTTAATATCAAACGGGTGGTTGATTGTAAAGCATTTTAAAATAGCGGCTTCTGACAAGTCCGATGGAACTTCGATTTTTACCGGTGAGATGATTTATTAATTAAATTGTAAAATGAGGAATGATCGACTTATGGTTTCAAATTTTTTTATGCAAAGGTCTCATTGAATTTATGGAGAGTGCTGAGACATCTTCTAATTCTCCAAGGCGAAAATTGGAGGAGACAATGAAATTCGGTAAACGTACTTTGACTCATACATATATTTTTACTTTATTGCTTGCAGATTCGCAGATAAAGCTACTTGCCTCCTGGTGGCAAAGACTCAACGTTTTTGAAGACTAGTCGATTTTTTTTTTAAAAGTTCTATATAGTCACTACTGTACAATATTGAATGCCCAATATATTTTTTCCATCATCTTATGTAATTATTTTGACTTTGTCATTTGCAGATTTGCAGGTAAAAAGTATTTGCCATCTAGCGGCAGAAGCTGAAAATAGTATCATCGTGTTTAAAATACTTAAAAACTGGTCTAAACGTTATCAAACAATTAAATGGTCATTTTTAGGTCATTCGGCTATTATAAACGTTGAACATTTTTACCGAGGTATAGTGAACCATAATTTACCGCTTGATATGCATTATCGAGCTAAAGGAAAAAACCCACACGAACGGGGGTTGTTTTACAAACGTTATGTTGTTGAAGAAGACACTTTCATTATAGCGGTATAAAAAAGCTGTAAACACACACGCGCATTCACATAATATAAGGACAGCAGAAACGTCTGATTTCCGCAATTTTCTTTCGCGAATGGAAATGTAAATGTTCATTTTGAATTTTTTCTTTCCTTTCTTTCACTTTGATCTAATTTAATTCGATATCAGTAGTACGTAGTACCGAGGCGCAGTGATTCCGTAAATAAGCGTCGTGGAGTATTCGTTTTTTTTTGAGCGGAATATCGTGTACGATATTCCGCTACTGGCAAGTTATTTTCAAAGCGTTGTCAGTTATATCCAAAAGAAAAATACACGATTTATTTTTCATTTACATGTATATTTCACAAGTGGAGGGTAAAAATTTGAACTCGCGCACGCTTTTCACGGATAACATAATGAACTGACATGATGAGCTGACATTAAAGAATTTTTAATAAAAAAAATATTCGTCAAACATAAAATTTCCTCTATATTGCGTAACGTCCAGATGTATATAAACGAAGATATATTACACAGCAGTAGCAGCGGCAGCTCCTTTGGCAAAAATACACTCGGCGAGCTGCCGCGCGCTCAAGTCTCCGAGTAAATATTGTTGCGTCCAAAGTTTCATTATATATCCGACCCAGCAGGACCTCGAACTCTTGCAACTTCTTCATCGAGTCTCGCACCAGATAATATGAAGTAATTAAAATCACGGCAGCGATCTTCGCTCTCTCTCTCTCTCGTATATAAGCTCTTCTAATCTCGCGCGCGTGAGAAAATTTCTCGAATCTAGCTCTCTCTCAAATTTTCATTTGGAAAATATTGACCCGAGGGAAAATTTCTAGAGGAGTGGTAGCTCATCCGCGCCAAGATTATTAAGCCGATACACGAGCGCATACGACGACAATAAGCCTCGCTACTGCCTCTGCATTACACGCGATAAGCTAGATGTTGTGTGCGTTCAATATCGGCTGGCGCAAAGCAGGTGGGGGGGCTTAAGTCGGGTGCACTTCACAGAGACACGCTTACATGTACTATACAAATGAGTTTATAAGCACGAAAATAAACCCGCACGCACGTGTGTGTGCGTTTAGTATATAAGCCAGAGAGGTATAGAGGGAAGCTGTGGAAGTTGTCTCTCCGCCTCACCGGATCCCTCTTTCCTCCTCTCTAATATTAACTTTTATCGGCGAAACGTCGAAAGTCCTTTATTACGCGACGGCGGCAGGCTATAACTCGAGACTTTAATGACGCCTCTTACACGCGTAAGCATATACACACTTTTCAGCTGCCACCCACGAGGAGGAGGAGGCGCGATGATAGCGCGCGCGTGAGAGCTGAAATCTTCAAAGTTTTTGGAATCTTTTCTATTATATATGCGCGTCGTAAAAGGCGTTGCACTGTGTGTGCTTTAATAACGGAGCCCAGGTGTAAGTGACGTTTGTGAGGATTTTGATATGGAGAATTATTTCTTGCATTGAATCAAATGATTTTATTGAGGAATAAATCGTTTTACACTGAAAAAATACTGTAGATAAATTACTGTGTTATAGCAAATTTTACTGTGCAACTTGGTGAGTAATGAAAACTAAATAACCGAGCTGATAAATCAACAGATTTTATTGAAAAATAAAGTGTCTTACACCAAAGGAAGCGTACTACAGAAAAAAATGAATTATGTTACATAGTAAAATAGTTACAGGGTAATTTTTATGATAACTTTCGAGTGTATACTTCGCTCCGAACGTAGAAATTTTTTTCTACGTCATACTTTTCTCAGCTGAATCGATCACGAAGTGAAATCCTTATTGCTCTGCCGCATTTGGAAGCAACTTATATTGATTAACTTTATCGTGAATATTTCGCTATATATCGTTGTGCAGTAGCGGCTAAAAGCTCAGCATGTGGGAGGATAAGATTTTTTATATTCAAGTGTATACCGTATTTGACTTGCATAAAGTATATAACACGAGCTGAAAGAGTTTCGGATATGAAAAAGTCACCGAAGAGAGATTTCAGGATATGCACTCATACATACATGTGACATGTACATGGAATTTCGATAAGACGATTCAGAGCCGAACATATGCGCATCTTTTATCTTTCATCACTACTTTGTCTCTCATCGGTATTTTTGCGTACGCCTTTTTGAGTGCTGTATATCAGGAAGTCGAGTGAATAATAATTTTTGAATTTAAAATTTTTATTTCAATAATCAGCTCGTGTCGATCTTTTTTCAATCAAATTAGTGAATTCAATATTTGTTTTCGCTTAAACATGTCGATAAATAAATCAACATTGCCGTAAACTTTAAACGTTTGGCCAACAATAAAAGCTAAAGTAAATCGACGATCGTATAAATCATACAATACCACCAAAGTCAAACAAATTTTTACTGCCTTTCACGTGTGTACACGTTCAACTATAAGTTCAAATTATAACTGCCGGAACGGACCGCAGAGAGAGAGAGAGAGAGAGAGAGAAAACGGCAATATATACCCCTTGAGATAGCTCGATGATCGTCGTGCAGTATATACGCGCATGATTCATGGTTGAGTGCACCCAGCAAGAGAGAGAGGCGAAAAGTGACTTCGCTTGTTGGAAAAATTACTCTTGGTAAGTTACAAAAAGTGTATAGCTCTACGCCACAGTTGGTTTTCATCATCCCCGTGTGTCAGCGCAAACTTTCCGCAGTAATTCAGGAGGAGGATGAGGTACATTTATATATTGTACCGCGTCGCGGAAATCTCGCAAAAAGCTTTATTACGCCGGGGAGATTCTAATAATAAAATTTAGGGACGTTTCCGAAAAAGGATTGAGCTCGACAAAACAAGTTTTTTCCGGATATCAGAGTCATTCGATTTCAGTGGTAATAGTAGTATATAGTAGTAATGAGGCTATCGAATGCGCGGAATGTTTTTTTTTCTCCTTTTGTCGAATCCATTGCCATGCGCAATGATATCACGACTCGCGGGTGTACCGTGCCGAATTAAGTAATAAAAACAAATGCGCGTGTGTGTACTACTGGTATGAACATTTGTGCTTTTGAGATCGATAAAATTTAATGAGAAAATAGCTGGTGTACAATTTTGAATGCCGGACACAGAATGCGAATCGAAATCCTATTAAAACGTAGGTCTACTGCTGCTACTGAAATATTTTTAAATTATCACAAAAAAGAATAGCTCAAATATTTTCGAGTGGCGGTATGTTATAATATATATTTTTTCCTCCGACAAAACAAAAAGTTTGGTTCGATTGATTTGGCTATTTTATTTTCTTAGATAAAACTCGCTCGTGTTTTTATTGCTTTATAAAACAAGCAACAGTAGCAGCAGTATGAAAATGTCATAAATATTCACATCAAATTTTATTAGCTCACACTGCGGCGAATTTCGAAGTGATTAAACTCTCGCGGTATGAGAAAAAATTTTATCTTAGAAATATCGACATTTTTCGTTCGACGAGTTAAACAACAACGCACAGCCGAAGCTACTTCGTCGTATACGTCGTGCTTACCGCACATTCGGTAATTGTGTAAGACAAATAAAAATTCAGATTAGGAATTCGAGACGACAATACTCTTTACACATTCCCTCGAAGAAAATACACAGTTCTATTGTGCATCCAGAGAGAAAGAGAAGTAAAAGAAAAGTATCTTTTAAAAAAATCACACACGAATTGTCCGCGTGTAAATACATACGATAATAATAAGCGAAGCATGCGTATACGCGCGTTGATGAAATTACGTCTAACATCTCGCGACAAAAATAAAACTAACTGAGCTTGACTCTAGTACGCAAGTTGTAAGGTACTAAAAAAAAATTATGTCGTTCCCTGCTGCTACTAACGCGCGCGGGACCGAGAGTTGACTCTCGATGACGCCTGTTTATTGAAAAAGTTTGCTGCGAAAAGCTATAACCGCTGCACGAGCGTCATCTTTCTCTCTGTGAAGTGAGGCAAAATTTATGAAACTATAACGGTTTCGCAGTTAACCATCAAACGGAAATGAAAATTAACCGACTCTTGAAATTATTCACCTTTGGTGTAATGAAAGTTATCTCATTACCAGCGTGCGCACATATTGCCCTACAGCCAATTCTCTCTCTCTCTCTCTCTCTCTCTCTCTCTCTCTCTCTCTCTCTCTCTCTCTCNTCTCTCTCTCTCTCTCTCTCTCTCTCTCTCTCTCTCTCTCTCTCTCTCTCTCTCGATGTCAGAAGTGACTTGGAGACTTCTTTCCTAGTAGGAATGTGGATAATTTCCTGAATTTATCCTTTCTCGTAGAAAAATGTTAAAAGTATCTAGTATTTTAGAAAATTCCTAGAAAATCTACTGTAAAACTTAAAAAAAAAACGTAACGACGCAATTGAAAACCGATGTATTGGGTAAAAATATCGCATAAACGCAGTAGCCATCTCTTATAACGCTAAGAAAATAGCTATTTGATTAATTTGTTAATGTAGGAGAGACACGGAGAGTAAAAAAATACTGAAAAATTAGATTATAACAAAGCTTTTCCGTAGAGTAGAGAGAGAGCAATACGATCCATTATGCAATGATAGCTTGGTGAAATTTGATGCAGCTCTCACTCTCTTGGGTTGATACGTGCAAGCGGCGATGGCGAAGTAGAATTAAATTGAATGTCATAATTTATAATACCGTAACGCTGAAGAATTTAGCAAGGTCTAGCCATGCTGAAACGTAAGCTTATAACAAGCGAGAGGAAACGAAACGAGGGGGGGGTTGGTTTATTGTGTTTTTGTTTACACACTCGATTTACCCCCGTTGTGTTGTTATCGGACGAATGATATTTTGATGATAATTATTAAAATATTCAAATACTTACACGATAATATTTGCAAAATTGCTTTCCGGTACGATCAATTGATGCATCGCGCGCACGAGCTTAAACATAAAATTATTTCCTCGCCGATATACACTGAGAAAAAAATGCCATTGAAACAATCACTAAGTGATGTTGATAATTGAAATATCATTTCAAATTTCACAAAATGAATGAAATAAATAAATAAAATTAATAAAATTATGATTATTTCGATGAAATATTTGATTGGCAAACATACCAAGTAAATATTTCACTCACTTTCAATTGACAAAACGCTTCATAGTTAGGATTACTTAATTTATCATGTTGATGAACCTAGTTTCAATCAAAATATTTTTACTAAATATTTCATTGATTGAATAATCTATAATAAAAAATGGGCCTAATTTTTTGCCGCTTGCGCGCATTCAACATTTATTTTTTCGTATCCACAAGTGACGAAATATCTTTTAGATTGGTATACATAAGGAAGGTTCATCTTTGAACAAGTAAACAAGCGAGTGACCCCTTAGTAAGCGTTAGTATCGCGTTATCGTTTACAAGCGTGTAAATGCGTTAGGTTATAGAATATATACATTAAAGTAGTGTGAAAAAAGTTATAAAAGTATGTATGAATAATAAAATAATTTCTTTAAATCCAAGATAAAATAATGACTGTAAACTGATATCAGCGTGAAGGACTTCAAAGAAGGCAAAACACAAGAATTTATTTTATATTCTATTTAAATAGAAAATAAAATTAAAAAATTATTTTATTATAATTTTCGAAATATTTTATCAAAACAAAGAAATTTTTAATTTATTTAAAAAAAATATCATTGCAAATAATTAAATTATTTTGACAATTCAACTTAATATTTACTTAAATCGATTATATGTCGTGTATTATTATTCAAATTAATAGTTTGTTTTTATTAAATATTTTGTAAATTGTAATAGAATATTTCATTGAAACAATGAAGCCTTGGTTGATCGGGCAAAATATTTTTCTCGATGTACATCCGAAAATAGAGCGCATTATGCTGTTGTGATAATAATCCTCTTTTCCAGCTAAATGAGGTATTTTCGGGGAAAAAGGTGTTTTTTGCTCGTATTACACACCCCCAAAAATACCCGCGAAAGAAATATATCTTTTCCTTTCACCCTTTTTGAGCCATAGAAAGCAATTTAGCTCGCACGCTCGTGCAATTTTTTTGAAAGGATAGATAATATGGATGTATATGCAATGTTTTTTCAGCGAATCCCCGTTCGGGTCAACGACAAAGACTTATCCTCACGCATGGGTAATGATACTTTTTTATTATTTCAGCTTAGAGCTTTTCAAAAAAAAATTAATCACTGATACGATAATTTTTTCACGCCGATTATTTTACACATGCCGTGTTACAATAATATATTTATTCTCCCCGACAAATTTACAGGTCAATTATTTATTTGCAACTATTTGCCGTTTTATTAATGAACGTTACGTTATAATTCGACCGTATTACTTTTAATGACGTAACCATGCATACGAGCTTAATTGTGTTATCGTTTACGTATCTTATGTTCGTGTGCATATAATTTTGAGAAACGCGACGCATGAAAAAATTTTTAAATTAACTCGTTTATCATTTTCCAAATTTTCGACCGTGAAAATTAGTTGAAAACTTTCGGAGTGGTGTAAAATCTACGCGGAGAGAGAAACCTTTTTCTAATGTTTTGACTAGTGAACGTGCGAATCTTTGTATATATATACACGCGATACGAAAGTTGTCTTTTTTTTCTGCTGAGTGCGGGCTTTTTGCAGCGATGCGATAAATAACATAATAGGACACTGGACTTCTCGCGACGGTCTCCCCACCATTTAAACAAAATGATAATCTCAGAGGCTTAAATTACAAAATATATGCTATAAAGCAGCAGCACACCACGACCAACAACAAATCTGAGGCATCAAAATGTAAAAAAAAAAAAAACGAAAACAAAATATGAAAGGCATTATCCCGAGAGACGTACACAAAACAAAGTCGTGGAGATCGTGATGCGACGCGTAAAAACAAAATCGTGGGTCAGGCACGAAGCTTGAAATTTTCATCGGTCTTATCTCAGCTCCGTCTCCAAAAAATAATAATAATTCAAGGTTCGCGTATGCTAAAGTAAAAAAAATCACTCGTCCACTCCATTTACATATTAAAAAGTCGTGTACTACCATCGATGAGAAAAATTAAATTCGTAAATGGACTCACTCTCGATGTTGATATCGGTTTACGTTTCTTCTACCGATACATGTATACGTCCGCCGTTGCGCGCTGGTATAATATTGCTCCGCCTGCGGAATGCAAACTGCACAATCGCCGCCGCTCTCTGCGTGTGACAAGGATTGATAGGCCTCGCGACGCGAGTATGTATATATTCTTTCGCACTCGCGGGGCAAAGGTTTTTTTTCGAGAGTAATTTGCGTATATTCGGGATTTTTTTTTACACGTTAGCCACTGGCGGAGAGCGCACTGAATTGGGAAAAATTGTTATTTTTTTTACTCTTCACTGCACAACCATTGGTTCAATAGCTTTTTGCACATTTTCGGACGTCGATTATTTTTGTTTTTTTGCGTATAACTTTTGCTGGCTTCTTCTTTGATCGCATTCGGTACATAAATCAGCTTACAACTTTTTCACGCGGTAAAAGCTCGATCGGTGGCAAATTACGAATCGAATCGATTGCTCAGCGTAATTGAAAAAAATAATAATTACTTTACGCTCGCGATCGTTCGAGCTTTGACTTCGTACACTTCGTTAATCTATTTATTTTGTGCGCGGCGTTCGGAGAAAAATTAAGAGAAACGGTCCGACTCAGCGATAGAGAGAACGTACCGTCGCTACGACTCGCTCCTCTCGTGCGCGCCACAAGCACGTGAACTGCGGCCAACGTATTCGACGAAACTGAACACGCGCGTGTGTGTTGAGAAGCTTGCGGGAGAGAGAGAGAGAGAGCAGAGTAGAGTGGCGGCGGCAGCGGCAGCACTGCGAAAGGTAAATGCGCGTGAAGCTCAGTTGTAACGCGTTATTATTATTATATATATAGTGCAGATGTATAGATACACGATGTGTGTACGTTTGTCGTATAAAGCGTGCGACGATTTTCGAGCTTTGGTATCCGATACAGAGCTTCGTACGTGGACACTGTGTGTACGATCGATAATTGAGTTTTTCGTTCGATCGATGCGTTAATTTGGGCTTTGACTTTTTCGATGGACGAGCAATATCTAAAATTTGTTTATACAATGTTCGGAGAGGAAATTTCATCGTTCGAATTCCACGCGTCTTTTTTTTGACCGACACTGTGTATATAATGCCCATTGTAATGCGAATTTTTTTTTTATTTTCACGGGACACAACAGAAAAAATTATAATTTCTTGCGCAGGCTTTAAATAGAAAATTGAATGTGGTCTTTTGTACTCCAAGTATCCGGTTTAAACTATTTTTCGACTCCATAAACTTCGATTCTTACGATTGAAACACACTTTCAATGAATATTATTAAGTGTATACATTTGAAATTATCGTCGTCATGTCGATTTGCCAATTGAAATATAATAACAATACTGTAAAGGATTTTATTTAAAATTGCTTGATAATCATAGACCCTCATTTTAATGAAAAGCTTAGACATTTATATAAGACATTTATATAAGACATTTATATATAAAATTATCTTTACTTTGCCATTTGCAGATTTAAAGTAAAGAAAAGTAGATTTAAAAGTGTAAAGTTTTTCAACTCCACTCTAAGAGTATTATTTTCACTTTGTCACTTGCAGATTCACGTTAAAATTATACTCGACATCTAGCGAAGAAAGCTCAAAGTGATATTTTTTTTGCCAAAGTGGTTTTAAACTGATCTGATTTTTTTGAAACATAATTTTATCTGAAAGATCGCCAAAATAAGTCAATTCATATAGGTAAGGTAATCAAAAAAATATTTCAAATGGTATTGTTATTAATGTCAAGCATTTCCATAATGACTACTATTCATAAAAAATGAGTAGTCGTAAGCAGACTAACTGTAAAAAAATGTATTGTTCTCAATTAAATTTACTATTGCGCGAACTAGAATTCAACATTTTTAATAAAAAGATTATTTTAAATCACTTGAAACTAAAAAATTCTTGAAATTTTTTTAAAATCTATATACGAACGCTTTGCTTATCCTTTTTGAAGTTTCCCTCATATATGCAACATGAGCTTGAATCCGTTTTGACTTTTTGAGCAAATTACTGAGTTTGGTAAAACTTACTCGGAATTAAAAGAATAATAACCCAAGTAAACAAGTAATGTGAATTAATTTTATTCAGTTCAATTTTTTAGTAATAATTAACGTGAAATAAACGTTCAATAATTTTAACTGGATTCCAGAGCCAAATATTAACACAATTAAAAACTTGCATCATAAAAAAGCCGATGCAAATAGATTGGCAAAGAGTTTCCTTATAAAATATTATCACTGCTAGTTTTATGCATGACTGCAGATAAAACACTAATTTTTGCTGCTTTTCTTCTAAAATTACTGCTCATTTATTTCCAAAACAACTTAAACTTTGTAAAAATCTATAATTGAATTTTTGACAAATAAAAGATATGAAAATAAATTATTAAATTTAGTTGATCAAAATCTGCTTATTTTGAAACCAGAGATATGAAAACAATGTGATTGACTAATTAATAAATAATTGACAAAAGCTTGAATGAAAAAATGTGATGTTATTAAAAAAAATTTTTTTCTGAGATTTATTTTTATAAATTATCAAATATCTTTCATCTTGTAATTTAATTATGTATATTTGTATTTACATATTGTGCATTTAAAATTAATTGAATTATTTAATTCTGATGCTGAATCATATTCTTTATAAATTTCAATAGTCTTATCTGTCTGTGTTGTTATAATACTTGATCCTAAATGATCAAACATTACAACGTGTATAGCAGCTTTGCAATCCATTGAACCAGGATGAGCTGGAACCTATAATAAATGAAAACTGTACCCTGTCCTTTGATTACATAAATGCATACTTCCATTATTGGCTCCAGAAACCAAAATACCATCTTCATTGGCTCCAATGCTGTTGATAATTGCATTGTGCCTGGATAAGTTCTGAATAAACTTTCTATTATCAATTTTCACTGTTTAATATTGTCTGAAGATCCAAAAATAAATGTGTTGTTCAAAGTTGGATAAAATTTCAAAACCCTCAAGCTCTTTCTATGATTTGTAAGAGTAGCTGTTAATTTTTCAGAAGCCAAATCATATAGCTTGATTGTACTATCATGACTGCCAGTAATAATCTGTGGATGACATAGAACACATATGTAGTGATAGTGTGAGTATTTACTTTGGTTCTCATATACCATACTCTTGCTGCACAATCTCTACCAGCTGTTATCAATACGTCTATGGTAGAATGAAGCGCCAGAGAATGCACAGCAGTCATGTCTACGCAAATGAACGTGAATGACTTAGACAAACAGCAATTCATTGTACATTAGTTTTATGGCCTCTAAGCGATATCTTCAACTGTCCGCTGGCCAAGTCCCATACTTTAATGCACTGCATAAATTCATTGATTAAAAAAAAGAGGTAAAATGACTTACTCCTCCGAATTGTTGAAGAATCAAGAAATGCTGCACCAATTGGTTTTTTTTCGGGTAGTTTTTGACAATCGAACCTCAAATGTTTGTATAGTGTTAGGGAATGTACTTATTTTAAAGAGAAAAAAGAAGACACTTGTAATCGCTTTGGCGAAATAAATTAAAACAACGATTTGAATTATAAAATGTTTTATTTGGAGTTGCCTCGTCGCTCTCTGTAAGCACAATGAAATCTAAGGGAAAAAAAGAAAAAGGAAAGCAAATTAACAATAAAAGGCGTTGCTAGGCAACAACCGAACGAAAAGTCAGTCGACGCTGCATTACGCGCCGCTACGATGCGAAAGTCGCCTTCGGAGCTTAACGTCAGCGCCAAACCTATAGTTTGGCGCCACGTAGCTTTGTACACCGTTTTTCGGTAGTCAAAGCTCAGGGGTGCCCGATCAGCTAAGCTGATCGGCACTGCTTGTGCATGGGCAGTAGCACCCGTAGGGCAAGAAAATACGGGTCCGTAACAACACTAAATACATATTTTAAAAAGTTTTCAGATCAATTATTAAAATATAGAACTCATAACACTCGGTTTAAAAAATTGAAAAAATGTTGACTAAAATTAAGAAAAGGTTGATTTAAGATACATAGAATTTCAAAATGTACGTCTGTCATGGTTCAATATTGTGTTTACATCATCTCTATATTGTCATGTGATCAAAATAAAAGTAAGAGCTGCTATGGTGCGTTTTATCATTAAGACAAGATGTATTTTTTGCTTGATTCAAGGTAAGTATATTTTTCAAAGAAACTGTATTTGAATGCATGATTGCAGTTTCTGGATTATGAAAGGACAGCTTAAAAAAGTAAAAGCCTTGCTCCAAAATTAAAGTTTAATTAATAGGAAAAGTGCATGTCAATTTGAATTATTGTTTACACATACGACTGATTTCATACATACAAAAGCGTCGAGAAATTCTATTTTTTTGTTTCACTCTGAGGCAAGAAATTTGAGTCATGTTCAGATTTCGGAATGATAAATATTCGGAATCGTAAATATTCGGAATATTTAAAATTCGGAATGTTTGAAAATCGGAATATTGAAAACGTAACATGAGAAATTCGGAAAAACAAAATTTCGGAATAAAAAAATTTCGGAATGAAAAAATTTCGGAAAAATTAAAATTCGGAATCCACAAAATTTTTAATGGGAAATTTTATTGTCTACATTCTCCACTAACAATATTGTGGATTTCGAATTTTAATTTTTCCGAAATTTTTTCATTCCGAAATTTTTTTATTCCGAAATTTTGTTTTTCCGAATTTCTCATGTTCCGTTTTCAATATTCCGATTTTCAAACATTCTGAATTTTAAACATTCCGAATATTTACGATTCCGAATATTTATCATTCCGAAATCTGAACATGACTCAGAAATTTATGATTCACTTGCTTCATATACAGATACCAAGTCTGTATTGTCTAAAAACTCGATGATTTTATCGCAACATAAATCGGGTATTATACCTTTACATAATTTTAGCAAAGATTCGCTTGCCACTTTTTTTATTGATCTCCTTACTAAAGCTTTAGTAATGTATCCTTGAATAATGCCTCCGATTTTTCCAGTACCATCAAAATTATTCTTGAAATTTGCTGAGTTTATCGCTGATTCATAATCACACTTTTGCAATAAGCTGTACGTTTCATCGTGATTAGAAGTGCAAAGATCCAGATATGAAATATTATTACTAATGATCATCTCTTTAGCTAAGTCAACTTGTCGTTCAATCATTGAGTGTAGCGCATTCCTCATCGGTCTATGCAGTTCGCGATTTTCCGGAGTGTCTGGAATCACTAAATTGCACATGTCTCGCAAATAGTTGCGCGTTTCCGTGTCCATGTACATGTTTCCATATTCGGCCAAGTAAAGATGCAGCTCGATCGTTAAAAATAATATTAATCGCATATGAGTATAGCGTTCATCTCTTCTGAGTCTTAGATCGAAAGCGTGAATCGTCGTTAGGACGAATTTTCTAATCACAGATCCAGAACCTGTAAATAAAAATAATTAACATCAAAACAATGGGTCGAACATTGTTTTTTTTTCGTTTTCTCACCGTAATCGTAGATATCGCTCCAGTAAGAAAAATTGCAGAGAGCAACGCTGGTTCCGGTAAGAAAATTGTCTTTCCAAAACTTAATCATTTCCCTAAAACGTTCGTCGTGAATTTGTAAATCTTTTTGCAACGTCAAAAATTTAAAGAGGGTCAAATACTGCTGCTTGTTGATTTGGACACCTTTGCTCTGCCAGAGCTCGATGATAGCCAGGACGTTCTGAGTCGTGGTTAAATTCAGGGCTTCCGGCACCTCGTGTTCCAAATAGCCACCCCTGAATCGCACCGCGGCGAGGTCGGCTCCGCGCTCCACGAATAACTTCACCAGTTCGTAATTGCAGTGCGACACCGCCACGTCGAGCGGGGTGCATCCTTGACGGTCCCTCACATCGACGTTCAATCCGTGTCTCAAAAGAATCTCGATATATTGATGTACGTATCTCGAGACCGTTGCCAAGTGACGTTCCTCCGGATGCGTCAACGAGTACAAGCTGAATTCTTCGATCAGGCGGTGCAGTACGGTCTTGCCCTCGTGATCCCAGTGAGAAAGTGTCGCCCCGTTTTCTGCGTTGAGTCTCAGTATCCTCAAAAATTTCTCCAAATTCCGGACTTGGATCACGTCCACGTCCCAGATCGTCGTGCAATAATTCAACGCTATGCAGCCGTTGTCGTCGGGCACATTCGCGTCGGCTCCGTGCCGGAACAGAAACTCGACGTGATCCGCCTTCAGCATGTTGACCGCGTCGTGCAGAAGGCGGCGACCTTTCTTGTCTTCGTCGTTCACGTTCCCCGCGTGTTTCATCAGAAATTTGGCCTCCCTTTCGATGCTCGAAAATTCGTCACTGGCATCGAAGATGTTGTGCAACAACATTCTAGAGTATTTAGGCAGATCTATGTCATCGGGTTCGATTTCCAGAAACATCTTGAACATTTTCATGCGCGACTGCTCGTCTCTCGCGCCCAAAAATAATTGCACGATCGGGCTATTGAGCTTGCCATCTCTAAGCCTGAGATCGGCTCCGTGCTCGATGAGAAGATCGATCATTTTAAGTTGATTACCCGTAAACTTGCCATCCTCCTGCTCGGTACGCCGACGGCCTAACAAATGCAGCGCCGTCTTCCCCCGATGATCGGCCACGTTTGGATTGGCTTTGCTTTTCAGGAGCAGCTCGAGCGCCTCCAGATTCTGGCAGCGCGTGACCGCGAAATGAAGCGCCGTCCAGCCCCTAACGTTACGGGCGTCCAGGTCGACGCTGCTCTGCAGCAGCACCTTGACCGTCGGCACGATGTTGGCACTCTTCGCGTAGGTGTGAAAGACGAAGTGGCCGATCGTGTTGAGCTTCCGGCTTTGGACGAGCTTGGCGTTGGCTCCGCCTTCCACTAGCAGCTTGAAAATTTGCAGACGCCACTTGTGGCTCTCCGTCGAGCGCACCAAGTCCATCATGGGCGTGTAGCCATCGTCTCTTCGGATATCGAGGTCGGCTCCGTGCTGAACAAGAAGCTGAACGATTTGAACGTGTACGGCCGATAAGTTGGGCTCGCAGCATATCGTATTGATGGGCGCCATGCCGAGGTGGTTGACGATATTCGGATCGGCGCCATTTTGCAGCAGCAGCTCGATCGCCTTCGTCTCGAGGCAGTGTCCGATCGCCGCGTGAATCGGCGTGTGACCGTCCACGTTTCTGGCGTTCACGTCGATCCGACATCTGACCATTAACAATTCAACTACCTCCATGAGATTCGGCCGCCACGCCTCGCTGCGAAGGACGATATGCAGAATTGTGTCGCGGTCGGAGTCGACGCGGTTGACGTTGGCTCCGTTCTCCAGCAGCAGCTTGAAAATTTCCAAGCGCAGCTTGTGACTCTTCCCGCCTCGAAACAAGTTCACCAGCGGACTCATGTCGTCGTGGCTCTCGATATTCACGTCGGCATTGTGCCGGAGAAGGGCTCGAACCATCGTCAAGTGGACGTCCTGCAGCCGAACTATCTCGCAAATTTTATTCAGAGCTGTCATGCCCTGGTCGTCGACCGCATTTGGATCGACGCCTCCTTTCAATAACGATTCCAGTAAATCTAAATCTTTCGATTCAACGGCATCGTGTAGGGATTTTAACTCACAATCTTCGGGTCGAGACATGGTACTTTCACTTTAGCTCTTGAGCAGAAACACTTGAACGAATTAACAGCTCCGAGCCGCTTTCAACACGACGGAAAACTGTTACTTAGTCGTCAAATTGAATAAACTGCCGACTCTTCTGTCATCCCCTCTACTGATTTTGTGTATACTTTGTTGATTTCAAGAGTTTCCTTACATTCACATCGTCATTACTGTCATTACTGAAATACAGATGGTGAACTTGTCGCCTCTATTCAAATCTCAAACTACGAATAACAAGATGTGAGATTAAGCGTTAAAATGAAAATCAAAAACAGTAAAGAAGGGAGAGCTTAAGGAGGTTCCCTTGCAAAGTTCGCAAGAAGTACATATATCAATATCGATAGATTTTGACCTCCCGAATCCAACGGTATAACTCTCATATGCCCAAGCCAGGCAAAATCTCGAGAAAAACGCGATCAAAGTTTCGAAAATTAACATGGGCAACATAGGAATTTATGAAAATTTGAGATACATTTACAATTTATGAAAAGAAATCAAAGTTCGCAGAGGAATGATTATATATAAATTGTAGAGAAAGTTCTTATCTTTCAAAAACCGTGTCTCAAAGTAGAGGTAGCCTGCCGTTTTTTCAATATTTTTTTAATAAAAGACGCGAAAACACGACTTTTTCGGCTCGTTTAGGGCTAGCAGACGACAAGCCAGCTAACTTAACCCATGTTACTGCGCGAACTCTCAATTGACTAGCGTGTTACCCGAGGGAACCTCCTTAAGAAGCTCGAATAAAAACACGATAATGTCATATTACATGAAAAGCTCGCTTCAGAGTAAATGGACATGACCCCGGTATACATTAGAGTGAAATAATTTATATTTCTTTAAAACACCTGATAATAGTTATGGAAGCCATTTTTGATGTAAAGAGATGGTGTCCGCAACCTGAATCGTGAAAATTGTTATTTCTACTTGACGATCTAAGCCAAGTTTTACTATTTCCTGGGAATTTAACTCTTTGTCAAAGAATTTCATGTGTAAACGCAATTGAATTTTTAAAAAATATACTACTCTTAAAGAGTCATGAAAAATAACCGATACAACATGTTTCTACCATTAAAAAGTCCAAATTTCATCCACAATATTATTTTCAATGACTTTGACACACACTACAATTGAATTAACTGCCATGGAGTAATTTATGATGAGCATAGTGACAACTTTGGCTCATTTTCCATTTGTTTCAAATGTATGTTTTGAAAAAAATTAAATCAAAGATTTTTAACCATAAGACAAAGATCGTCGTTCGAGCATATTGATTTTCCATTTAAATAATATTGAAAAAATTAATTTTTCTCTCTCAAAGAATCTGAGAATAATGAAAGCTTGTACGTTGATAAAAAATTATCGTATTATGCATCGATCATTATGCTTAGCCGAAATGAATACACTTTTCTCGAAGTACGCAAAAATCTTTTTTTTTTTGGCCCAGAATTGAATATAGCTTACAAAATAATGCTTCAATCTTTTTTATAAGCCGGATTCTAAAATATTATACAATTTTTCATCAAAGTACAAGCTTTTGAAAATTTCAATTTTGTAATGCCGTTTTCAGATTCTAATATCGCACTTTTTGTTGGATGCATTTCGTTTATACCTCAAAATTTATAATTTTGCTTCACTGGAGTTATCAAAAAACCATGTGTTTCCTGCTTCTTTTTAACATACTTGGAAACTATTGGAGATACATAGCTCAAATTGAAAAGAATGTCCCGAGGTAATATTTGCATAAATAATGCGTATGTAATAAAATTATAAAAATTGGTCAGATGATGCTTATGATTTCTAGTAGCTTTCAAGGAACTTTTAATTATGAATATATGCTACTCGACTGCCGCGACGACTCAACAACTAAATGTTGAAAACCCAAAAGTCATCAGTATTGCTGTGAAAAATTAGAAAATTATGGTTCATGTTTATAAGAATTTCATAGTTTTAAAATATAGTACATCTTTCATCATTCAATATGGTATGTACTATAATTTATTGATTATATATTCGCACAAAACAAACGATGCCTTGTTCTGTTCTTTTTGCGTACTTAATCTCAATTTATTTTTCAAAGCGTCGATATTTTAATATTGCAACGTGTGAATGATGAAAAGACAGTTAAAAGAAAAATATAACCTTAAGCTCAACACATAATCATGAATTTTTTGGCATTATTTGTCAATTTTATTTATGACTTGTTATCTACACTTATGATCGATTTCACATACAAAACTTTCAAGTTATTCGATATTTTTTATTTTACTAGTTTTTAACAAATACGTGTATCGAAATTAAGATTAACAATTTATAACTGCTTCAAATACAGATACTAAGTCTATAACGTCTAAAAATTCAACGATTTTATCACAACATAAATCGGGTAAAATACCCTCAAACAATAGTTTGATAGAGTCAGTTGTCGATTGCGTTATAAATCTCCTTACTAAAGCTTTAATGACGTATCCACGAATAATACCTCCAATGTCATGAAAATTTCTCCTGAAAGCTTCTGAGTTTAATGCTGATTCATAATCACACTTTTGCAATAAGCTGTACGTTTTATCGGGACTAGAAGTGCAAAGATCCAGATATGAAATATTATTACTAATGATCATTTCTTTAGCTAAGTCAACTTGATCTCGAATGCCTTTGAATATTCTTGGTTGTACAATTTCCGGAATCTCGGAAACAAGTGAATTCAACGTATTTCGCAAATAGTTGTGCGTTTCAATGTCCATGTACATATTTCCATATTCTACCAAGCTAAGATGTAGTTTAATGGTTTTGTATAATACTAATTTCAGGGTGGCTATATTAACCTTAGTACATTTAGAACTGTCATTAATAGCAAGAAATATAGTTTCAACGTATTTTCTAATCACAGATCCAGAACCTAAATAAAAATAATTAATATTAAAGCAATATGTTGATTTTTATGTATGACAGAGCAAAATATTTGAAACCGAGTGGAGGTCGCAGTACACATTATATTGCTACTATATTATCTTCAAACGTTTCTATAGTTTTATATTTTTAAGAAATTTATTAAAGATTAATTAATGGATGCTGCGACCAACACGAATAATGTTTTTTGCTTTCTCACCACATTCAAAATTATCTATCCATTGGGGATCGCAGATGATTGGCGAAACATTATGACAGAAATTAGGTAGTAATGAATGAAGATCATTGTTAATTTTTGAATCTTCAAATAAAGTCAAAAATTTAAATAATCTTAAATACTGATAATTGTTGATTCGGAAACCTTTGCTCTGCCAGAGTTCGATAATAGCTAGGACGTTTAGTGTCGTCAATAGGTTTAAGGATTGTGGCTCTTTATTTTCCAATAATCCACCTTTGAATTGCACAGTATTTGCATCAGCCCCATGTTCCACAAGAATTTTTGTTACGTCGTAATTGCAATGTGACACCGCCAAATTGAGAGCAGTAAATCCATCTCCATCTTTGATATTGACATCTAATCCATGTTTTAATAGTATTTCCATATATTGATGAACGAATTTCGAGACCGCTTCCCAATCTGCTTTTTTGGGTTTTAAAGTAAATAAGCGTATTTTCTCAATCAGTGAGTGCAACACAGTTTTGCCATCACCACCGACGTGGGAAGGGTCTGCATTGTGTTCAACATTGAGTTTCAGTAATTCCAAAAGTTTCTCCAAATAATGTTCGAGATGATGGTCATTTAAATATCTATGGAAATTGTCGAAAGTATAATTCAAGGGTATGTTGCCTTTGACATCAGTTATGTTTGGATCAGCTCCATTTTTTAATAGAAATGCCACATGTTTGGTATGATGAAACGCTTGATGTAATGCAGTTTTACCGTTATTATCTTTCATGTTTACGTCCGCCCCATTTTTTAACAGAAATTCAAGTCCCTCTACTAGCTGCTCTACTAGCAAATACCCCCAATGATCGCAACGAAGAATTCGGTGCAACAACATTGATTTACTGAATACGTCAACATTTTTTAAATCGGTTCCGCTTTTCACTAGTAATCCAAAAATTTCCATGAATAGTATGAATTCATTATAAGATAATAATTCATGTTCAAAAAGGTACATTATTGGACTAATATTTTGAAGACTTTTTACATGAGGATCGGCTTTATTCTGGATAAGAAGTTGTATCAGTTTCGAGTGAACTTCCGTCCACGCAGTTCGACGACACAAAAAATGCAGAGGTGTCAAGCCCCAGTTATCAACGATATTTGGATCGGCGCCATTTTTCAAAAGCAGATCAATCACTTTAATATCTTTACAGTATTCAACTGCTATATGAAGTGCAGAATAACCATTTCCATTTCGGACATTTACGTCAACTCCACGTTCTATCAACAATTTAACTGCTGCTAAAATAATTGGAATTTCCTCTGCATTGTATTTGATGATATGATGCAATACTGTATTACCCTCGTGGTCGACAAGTGTGACATTGGCTCCGTACGCCAGTAATAACTTACAAACTTCCAGGTGTAGTTTATAATTATTTGGAGCACATAATAAGTACATTATAGGACTGTAACCATCTTTATTTTGGGCATTAACGTTGGCTTTATACTGAATGAGAAGTTTAATTATTTCCAAGTGAAATCTCGTCAAAAAATTTTGAGCACATATCAAATGCATAGGTGTCTTGCGCCAGTTATCAACGATATTTGGATCAGCACCATTTTTCAAAAGCAGCTCAATCACTTTTATGTCTTTACAGTCTTTAACTGCTATATGAAGCGCTGTATGACCATATTCGTTTTTGACATTTACGTCAATTCCGATTTTAAACAACAATTCAACTGCTTCTAGAATGATTGGATTATTTTCTGCATCGCAGTGACAGATAATATATAATATTGTAATACCCCTGTGGTCGACAAGTGTGACATCAGCTCCGTTTTCCAGTAATAATTTTAAAACTTTCAAGCGTAATTTGTAATTTTCTGGAAATCGAAATAAATTCATTATAGGACTGAAACCATTTTTATCTTGGATATTAACATCGGCTTTATATTTTAAAAGAATTTGAATCATTTTCAAGTGGACCCTCGTAAGCATTGATTCATCACATATAAAATTAAGAGCCGTCATACCACATTCATCATCAACTATCATGTTTGGATCACGCCGTTTTTCAAAAGCAGTTCAAGTGCCACTTCCGTGTCTGGATTTGCTGGATTACAAAGAATAATGTTTCTGAATATAGTTCTACCCTTGTGGTTGGCACGTGTGACGTCAGCTTCGTTTTTCAAAAGTATTTTCAATGTCTCTAAGCGTACTCTCATATCATTATATTCGTCATAAAATAGATTCATCATCGGACTATTACCCTTGTGGTTGACTCGTGTGAAGTTAGCTCCATTTTGCAAAAGTATTTTCAATGCCTCAATGCGTACTCTCATACCATTGGATTCGTCATAAAATAGATTCATCATCGGACTGTTACCGTATTCATCTTGTGTATTTACGTCGGCTCCATACTGGATGAGAAGTTGAATCATTTTCAAATTAATCTCTGACAACTTAGCTTGATAACATATAAAATTCAGAGCTGTTCTGCCCTTGTCATCAACCGTATTTGGATCAGCACCCCTTTTAAATAACGATTCCAGTAAATCTAAATTTTTCGATTTAACGGCATCGTGTAGGGATTTTAACTCACAATCTTCGGGTCGAGACATGGTACTTTCACTTTAGCTCTTGAGCAGAAACACTTGAACGAATTAACAGCTCCGAGCCGCTTTCAACACGACGGAAAACTGTTACTTAGTCGCCAAATTGAATAAACTGCCGACTCTTCTGTCATCCCCTCTACTGATTTTGATACATTCACATCGTCATTACTGTCATTACTGAAATACAGATGGTGAACTTGTCGCCTCTATTCAAATCTCCAACTACGAATAACAAGATGTGAGATTAAACGTTAAAATGAAAAAACAAAAACAGTAAAGAAGGGAGAGCTTAAAAAGCTCAAATAAAAACACGATAATGTCATAATGCTTGAAAAGCTCAGAGTTAATGTTATACGCATGGACTTGATCTCGGCATATGTAATATTTTATCTAGCCCATTATCCCGCGAATATGCCATTTCATGTCAAGTCTGAAAAAGTACATCGTATCGTAAGTTATTTGACTTATTCTTTGTTATCGACGGATTTTATTGCTTTTTCGAGCATCATATGTGAGAATGCTTCCCTTTAAAGGATGAATAACACTAGAATGATTTTTCGTAATGAAGGAGGATCGATGGCGTTCAACTATAGTATACATAATGATCAAAGTATGACGATATCGACGAGGGTCGGTTTGATGGCGAAGAGTTCGCGATAAAAGCGAAAAGAATCGTAGCAAATGAAAATGACGATGAAAATGAAGACGATGATGAAAATGACGAGAAGACGGTAGCGAGAGAAGCCGAAAAGCCATTGGAACGTCCGAATTCATGGCTTTACGAATTGATTTGAAAAGGCAGCAAAGCTAGTTACATATGAGGACTATTACGACTTGGCGAAATCGTGCAAATTGAGGAGGCTCAGCGGCAACGAGCCACCAGAGGCTTGCTGTGTGCATTTGTACGAGAAACTATCGAGACGATTTTTCCGGGCACTGGATCATTTTTTGGAACTCACGAGCTACTAACATGTCGATTCTTTGTTGTGAAATGATCATTGTGCAGTTGAAGAACGACTATTTGCGGCTTATTTGTTTGACGAAGCTGGACCTCGCGATAGTCATCACGACATTTACATTTTTTTTTTATGGCTGGTGCAATTTAATGTTACAGACTTTTCATATTATGTACACATTTACCTATTTATTAGCTACATTGTACAGTAATAACATTTTTTCAATAAAGTCCAATTAAAATTTCAGTTACATTTTCATTTCTATATTTGTAACACAACAATCACTTTCAAATGAACGCGTTGGTCACATAAGAATTACAGCCTTCAAAATCATTAATAAAATCGTTTTTTTTTTTTTTTGCAAACTAACTAACAAGGATCTTAATTTCCGTCATCGCTTTTCTTTATCGCTCATTATCATCTTGACGATTCAAGAATCTTCTTCATCAATTGATGCATTATTCACTATTTTTTATAGCTTTCTTACTAGTCTCGTTTTCGTCGTAGTATATGTAATATACAAGCGCATGGAGCAGATGACTCGCACAGCGGCGAGTATACATGTTCCCGGTTGTGTCGGGAGTTTTTTTGAAAAGTACTTAGTTTTAGTAGATCAAAATTTTCCTCAAAACAATTATCGCCAAGTTAAAACTTTTAATTGTTTCAAATATTGTACAGATAATGTGTAAACAGATAAATCGGTACCTCAACAAAAAGTTTGGGCACAAATCGCATTTGCTCGTCCACCAAAGGACAGTACACGAATTTCACAAAGATTTTGCATGCGATGTGTGCAAGAAGACGTTTGGACAAAAATCAAATTTGTTTAAACACCGTAAAGTTGTACACGAAGATCGCAAAGATTACGCCTGTGACAAGTGCGAAAAGAAATTTACATAAAAATGTCATTTACTTTTTCACCAAAGGACAGTTCACGAAAGTGGCAAAGATTTCGCATGTGACAGGTGCAAGAAGATATTTAGGGATAACAGCAGTTTGAGAAGACATAAAAATACAGTCCACGATGATCGCAAAGATTACACATGTGATAAGTGCGAAAAAAAATTCACACGTAAAGTTAATTTGTTTTTGCATCAAAATACAGTCCACGAAGGACGCAAAGATTACGCATGCCACATGTGCAAGCAAAAATTTTCACGAAAATGGAATTTGCTTGTTCACCAAAAAACAATCCATGGAGGTAATAAAGATTACGCGTGCGACAAATGCAAAAAGAAATTTGGACAAATATTGAATTTGCTCTACCATCAAAAAAACAGTCCATGTAAAGGTTAAGCACGACACAGTTGCAAGAAGAAATTATGATTGACTGTTGTAACTATGTATAGGGCCGATTCTCTGTGAAGTCGAATGGCCAAAAAAAATTTTTTTCTGAAACTATGAAAAACTTGTGGTTTTCAAGGTCAGATTTGTCCCAAAAAAAAAATTTAGAAAAAATGGGGCTTCTTTTATGACACTTTTTCAGAGGCCCAAAGTTGGCCATTTTTCCATATTTTCAGAAAAAAATTTTTTTTGGCCATTCGACTTCACATACAATCGGCCATAGGTATACTTGTGCAGATATTTTTCTTTTATTTGTAATAAAAATTGTACCAAAATTATTGAGTCATATCTGATATCGACTTTCATTACACGTTTGTACCCTGACGTTTGTGAAACGTTTTTCTGAATGGAGCAAGCGTATAGTTGTCCACTGAATTTTTGATAAAGCTCGCGTGATGATACACGACCCCCAATTGATCAAGCATATATTAGTAAAATAATTTAATTCCTTTGTGGACTGATTAATTATTTTTTCTACAAGAGACGATTTTACTTGAAAACTATTGAGTATTGAGAGCAAGAGTGCATAAAATACAAACTCGAAAAGTGGTTCGAAAATCCCATTAAAATTTCCTGAAATACTTTGATAGTCGTGGTCACCTCTGATCATGTTAATATCGTGATTTCTTAATGGTAAACTGGTTTAAAAAATCGAGAAATTGATTCAGCTATAACTTTTATACTATCCAAAAAACCAAAATTTCGAGCTCAATTTCTGAAAGGGCATTAAATTTAACACTGAAGTAGGTGGGTGCGAAATGTTTTTGAGGCCTAAAACTACGCAACAAATCGCTTCGGAAGTCAACAAAAAAATCAAGCTTTTCCGTCATTAATGGGTAAACGCAATTCATATTTTTTTCTCTATGTTTGAATACCAAAGCATAGGCCCCGTCATTCGTTTGTCTCTCTCTCACTCTGCAGTATACGTGTTCGTGCGAGTCGCGCGCGATCAAACGTCAACAATTAATCCACAACTCGCAGTTCGCACGTTTTTACACTGAGCGTATGTCGTATTATAGGTCAGTACAAGTTACGACGCCACTGCGTAAACAGAAAAAGATCGAATCGACTGCAGACAGTGATTTTTGTGAAAATAGTGACAAATAGTTCGTATTATAAGCGATATTGTGTATTTGTGTCAGTGTGTATACAAGGACAATGGCTCAAGATAATCCAAACCGTTCGAACAAATTAAATGAGAAGGTCTATCAGATGGAGATCGACGAAAAGAGTCACGAATTTCTTCGTCATCTTCATTCCTTTATCACAGGTTATCGGGGCCAACTTCCTAACCTACGAAACATTTTTCGTACCGAAGCTATCGAATGGCTTCTCACGGAATCTGTCAAATCGAAGGCGAACGAGTCAATGCGACTCATCAACTTTGTGATCGACACCGGCTACAAAGACGAGCCCGAAGTCGATGAAGACGGCAAAAATCTGTCGCGTCGCACTACACCGGTGCATCATGTATCAAGAAGTAAACTTTACTCTTGCGTCATTCCTGATCTTCTTTTCAGAATATACGACAAATTCAATGTGAATTACAGCGACGAAGATGGATTGACACACTTTCACGTGGCCTGCAGGAACGGCTGTACGGACGCCGTCGAGAAATTCCTCGATCTCGGACAGGATCCAAATTGTCTTGTGTCGGAAACAGGCGATACGCCTCTGCATTTGTCCGTGATGTACGATAACGAACAGGTGTTTGAATTGCTGCTTAAAAGAGGCGCAAATCCGAATTTGGCAAACAACGAAGGACACACTCCTCTGCACCGCATTATTTTTCATCAGAGATACCGCGACGAGGACTACGCGACGACACTATTCGAGATCTGCGACGAACAACGTCGATCCGTGAAAGTCGACGCTCGAGACAACGAGGGCCGGACACCGTTGCAATTCGCTGTGGCGAATCTCATACCGAATACCGTGAACGTTCTGCTGAACAACGGCGCTGAACTGTCGAGCTTCGTTTTTCCCACCGCGAGCGATGTCGATGAGGAACTGCAGAACGATGAATTCGATTACAATTTTCAATACGGTCTAGCGTCCGGAGCCATGGCCTGCGTCGAACAGCTGGAGAAAAGAGGATACGAATTGAAACGACGCGACGCCTTGACGATCATGACGTTATTCAAGCGGTACAAATTGTTCGAAAAGTCGAAGGCCACTGTAAAACCTTGGTACGACAGAAAAAGTTTCGCGATAGAAGCGAAAAAAGTATATTTATGAAGCCGAGCTTGTCGCTGTACGATTTCGTCCGATTGAAACCCGAACAGGCGGCGAAAGTGATGACGTACCAAGACCATTACGAGCTGACAAAACGGTACGAATTGTGTTGGAATTTGTCCGAAAAGTTTGGGAAGGCTTGTTGCATGCATCTGTGCGAGAAATTATCGAGAAAATTTTTCCGAAGATGGGCCCTGGAACATTTCATGGGGCTGACGCGCTACCAGCTGCCAATTCTCTGCTCTGAAATGATCATCAAGCGACTCATGAATGCAGATTTACGGCGTATCTGCTTAGCGAATTATAAAGGACAAAACTCATGACGATTACATTTTCTGTATTTTTAAAATATGTCTTACGTTATTCAACATTACATGTTCTCCATGTCAATCGAATAAATCAATTGAAAAAGAGATATGCTGCGATTTTATTATGTTTTTTTACTTTATCTTATAGCAATAACTTTTTTTGGATTTCTTGTCAAGAGTTTGAAAGAATCAGTAAGGTTCCTATGTGTGCTGCATGATATGTCAATTTTATCTTTTTGTAACGTCTATGTAACGTCATAATCTTTGTCTCTCTTGCTTCTGCTGACTGCTCGCTTGTTTCGCTTGCCTATAGAGTTATACTCGGTCGTAAGTGAATAAGTGGTCAGTATACGTTACCACGACGCGGCGTGAACATCTGAAAACTACATAGCTAGTGATTCTTTATACGCATGAACTAGAGTGAAAAACAAACATTTGAAATTATGAGCGATTGTGTCTTTGTGCAACTGTGTTCAACAATGTCCCAAGAAAATCCAAACAGTTCGGACCAATTGAATGAGAAGATTAATCGGGAGATCGACGAAAAGAGTCACGAATTTCTTCGTCGACTTTATTTCTTTATCTGCGATTACGAGGGCCAACTTCCTAACCTCGGAGATATTTTTCGCCCCGAAGCTATCGAGTGGCTTCTCGTGGAGTCTGTCGAGTGCAAGACGATGGATCCAAGACCTCTCGTGGACTTCGTGGTCAACACCGGCTACAAAGACGAGCCCGACGTTGGCGAAGACGGCAAGCCATCGTCGCGTCGCGCCACACCGATACATCACGCGGCTAGGAACGATGGAAGTGAAATAATCCACGATCTCTTCAAAATCGACGACAGATTCGACGTGAACTACACCAACGACAATGGACTCACGCATTTTCACATAGCCTGCGAGAGCGACTGCGACGACGTCGTCCAGAAATTCCTCGATCACGGTGTAGATTTCAATTGTCTCGAGCAATTCGGAACAAAGGAATCGCCGCTGCACGTGGCTTTGATCTACGGTAGCGAACGGGTGATTGAATTGTTGCTGAGAAGCGGCGCGGATCCGAATATAGCCAATGCCAAGGGGTGGACTTTTCTGCACCAGATTTGTCAGGGCAAATTCTATAACAACTATGCGACTTTATTGTTCGACCTCACCCACGAAAAATATCGTCCTATACAGGTTAATGGTGCGGACGAGTCCGGTAAGACACCGTTGCACATTGCTCTGGCCAAAGGATTCGAGGAGATAATCGAATCGCTGCTGAGCAGAGGCGCCGATCCGAACGCCGCTGACGGGGAAGGATCGACTCCTCTGCATATCATTTGCCAGAGAGACAAATTCGACAGCGAATGCGACGAATGCCACTTGTTGAAGAAATTCTTCAAGATCAACGATGACATGCATCGGATGTTACAGATTGATGCGAGGGACAATTTGGGCCGGACGCCGCTGCAATTGGCCGTGGCGAATCTCTTGCCGGACGAAGTCGACGTACTCCTGAATCGTGGCGCTGATCTGTTCAACTTCGCTTTTCCCACTAAAAATTACTTTTCGGTCGAGGCAGATAAGTTATTGAACTGGTTCAAGGGCCGTAAAATATCGCTTAATTATAAACTGAGCATAGCGTCTGGCGCTTTGGGTGTCGTCAGGTAGCTCGAAAAAAGAGGCTACGAATTGAAACGAAACGAGGCCTTGTCGATCATGACATTGTTCGATCAGTACGGGTTGTTCGAGAATTCGGAGGATTTGGAGGAATATCTGTTTGACGACGAAGATTTTTTGATTGAAGCAAAAAAAATAACGATAAGTACGAATTTGTCGCTCTACGATTTGATCTGGTTAGGGCCCAAAGAGGTCGCGAAACTTCTCACAAATGAAAACTATCTCAAGTTTTGGCGGTCGAGCGACTTGTGGGAGGTCCCCAAAGGAGCGACCAGTGACGCCTGTACTGTGCACTTGTCCGAGAAAATTTCGAGAGGATTTTTCCGGCGTTGGGCAGTGGATGCTCTCTTGGAGCTGACACGCTACAAGCTGCCGATTCTCTGTTCGGAAAATATCATCGAGCAACTGAAGAACGAAGATTTGTGGCACATTACCTTGGCAGCTGCAGGCCAAAATTTGTGATGAATTTATTCGATGTATTTTCAAATGTCTTGTGTTATTGAATTTCGCTTATATTCCAAGGTAATCAAATAAATACAATTAAAAACAATTAAAAAAAATCATTGTGTATTCATTTTATCTTTGTAATAAAATTATCGTACAGCATTGAAATGTTTTGGTTTATCTTTTTTCTCGTCGCGTTCGAATCGAAAATTCGAAAGTGTTTCTTTAAAACGGTGAGTACGGTAATTATCACTCATTTATCTCTCCATCATAAAAATGATAATTCATTTTTTAGTCTTCAACTGTTACAACTGTGCTAAATAAGTAAATAACCGTTTTATCGCTTCTTACAGAATCATTACTGGTCCATGCGATTGAACAACAGCAACTCTTTAAACTCGCATCAATCGCATCTCGCCTTGCGTGTTGTGTGACGCACGATCTCGTATCAACTCGTTTCAGTGACGGCTTGACGCAGATGGCAGTGCCACTCGCGCTACATCCCGACTCCCGAGTACCTCGTTGCTCACTGCTCAGTTCGCTTCGCTCAGTGACGCCGTACAGTACCGTATATGAAAAATCGCATCGATCGCAAGTAGCGAATATATCGTGAAAAAAAATATCTCCTGTGATATAAGAAACTGCGTTTGGACGTGAACTGTGAGATTCGATTGAATTCGAGAAAAGTGTCTGTGGCGAAGGCGAAAACATGGAACACCATTGCGAATCGAATTTGAAGAATTTACGAGAAAAATTCAATTGGGAGATCGACGAGGAGCGACACGAGTTTCTTCGACAGCTTTACACCTTCATCGACAATTGGAATGGCGACAGATATCCAGATCTACGAGAAATTTTTAGCCCTGAAGAAATTGAATGGCTTCTTACGGAGGATGTGAAAAACGCCAAAGATCATGAGTTGGCAGTTCCAATCATCGATTTTGTAATAATGACCGGTTACAAGGACGAGCCCGTTATCAACAAAGACGGCAAGCCACTTTTGCGTCGCACCACACCATTGCATCACGCGCATAGACGCCAGTTCTGGTGCTGGGATCGGGTGATCCCTGAACTTTTTGAAATTTACGACCGATTCGATGTGAATTACATCGACGAATTTGGATTCACTCATTTCCACGTCGCCTGTGAGTATGGATGGGAGGACCCCGTAGAAAAATTCCTCCAACTCGGCCAGGATCCTAATTGTCTCGCACAAGCATCAGTTGATCCGCCGTTACACTTGGCAGTCCAAGGTAATTATGATGAAAAGGTTAAGTTACTACTAAGACATGGTGCCGACCCAAACATATCCAATCAGGATGGATTGACACCCCTGCACCTTCTTTCCATGGGTTACGGACATTTCGAAGTCTTGACGGAGATATTATTCGAGCTCAGCAACGCCAAATACCAGCCAATAAAGATCGACGCCCGGGACAAGTTAGGTCGAACACCGTTAGAAATAGCCGTGGCGAATTGTTATCAGGATAATGTGGACTTTCTCTTGGATCACGGTACTGATTTGTCGGAATTTAATTTCCCTGCTGAGAGTGACTTCAACGAGGAAGATATACATGTATCTAGCTTTCTGTATATTATTAAAAGTCTTGAAAAAAGAGGATACCAATGGGACCTAAGCGACGTACTGACGATCTTGACACTTTTCGTCAAGTACGGATGGTTCGAGAAGATTGCGGATATTGAAAACTATTGGTACGACAACGAGGAGTTCACGACTGAAGCGAAAGAAAACACGGAGAATCCGGCACTGTCGCTCTTCGAGCATTATTTGAAAAAACGAAACATTTAAACGGTAGAAATAAAGCAGCAGAACAGCTTGAATGAATTAAAAAAAAACATCAATTCAATAGTTGAAGCTGCGATACACAAAAATGTTGACTAACAATTTTAAAAAATGTTGATTCAAGGTCTATAAAAATGTTGAACATGAAAATTTAGGTCTCTCATTGTTTAATATTGTGCCTACTATAATTCATATCATCTTAATTATTATACAATCAAAATAAAAGCAAATGCTGCCATGGTCTATTTTCTCCTATTAATATTTAACATTTAATATTTAATATAACTCCAGGATATGTTTCTTGCTCGATTAAACAACTGTACATTTTTAATTGTGTCTGTATTTTAATGCATGATTGCAATTTCTGAATTGTGAAAGGAGTAAAAAATGTAAAAATCTCGATCCAAAATAAAAGTATGATTTATTTGGAATAATCTCTGTCAATTTTCTTTATGACTTGTCGTCTACACGTATGATCGATTTCACATACGAAAGTATTGAACAATCCGATGTTTTTAATTTACTTATTCATAACAATTAACTTATGTAAAATAATTAAATAAATGTGTGTGTATCGGATTTAAAATTTATAATTAATAACTGCTTCATATACCGATACTAAGTCTATAACGTCTAAAAATTTGATGATTTTATCACAACATAAATCGGGTAAAATACCATGAGACATTAATTTAATTGAGTCAGTTGTCGCTTTTATCAAAAATCTCCTTACTAAAGCTTTAGTAATGTATCCTCGAATAATACCTCCGATTTTTCCAGTATCATCAAAATTTCTCCTGAAATTTGCTGAGTTTTTCGCTGATTCATAATCACACTTTTGCAATAAGCTGTACGTTTTATCAGGACTAGAAGTGCAAAGATCCAGATATGAAATATTATTACTAATGATCATCTCTTTAGCTAAGTCAACTTGATCTCGAATGTCTTTGTATGTTCTTTGTTGAACAATTTCCGGAATCTCGGAAACAAGTGAATTCAACGTATTTCGCAAATAGTTGTGCGTTTCAATGTCCATGTACATATTTCCATATTCTACCAAGCTAAGATGTTTTTTAATGGTGTTATATAATACTTTTTTTAGGGAGGCAATATCAAAATCAATACACTTTGAATTGTCATTAAGAGCAAGAAATATAGTTTCAACGTATTTTCTAATCACAGATCCAGAACCTAAGTAAAAATAATTAATATTAAAGCAATATGTCGATTTTTAGTTATGACAGAGCAAAATTTTTGAAACTGAGTGGTGGTCGCAGCACATTATATTTCTACTATATTATCTTCAAACATGTATAGTTGGTTTTTAGTTTTATATTTTTAAGAAATTTATTAAAGACTCATTAATGGATGCTGCGATCAACACAAATAATGTTTTTTGTTTTCCTACCAAATTCAAAAACATCTTTCCAGTGGAGATCATTGATGAGTAACGTATTTGATTTATACCATAATTCACGTAGTAATGAATGACGATCATTGATCATTTCCGAATCTTCAAATAACGTTAAAAACTTAAATACCTTTAAATACTGATGGTTATTGATTTGGAAACCTTTGCTCTGCCACAGTTCGATAATAGCTAGGACGTTTAGTGTCGTCAATAGGTTTAAGGATTCTGGCACTTTATGTTCCAAAAATCCACCTTTGAATTGCACAGTATTGACGTCAGCCCCATGTTCCAAAAGAATTTTTACTATGTCGTAATTGCAATATGACACCGCCTCGTTGAGAGCAGTAAATCCATCTCGATCTTTGACATTGACGTCTAATCCATGTTTTAACAATATTTCAACATACTGATGTACGTATTTCGATATCCTTTCCAAATGATTTTTCTCTTCATCGTATGGTAAAGAATATCTTGAAGAGGATGAGCTTAATCCTATAATAAGTGAGTGCAACACAGTTTTGCCATCACCACCACAGTGAGAAATGTCTGCATTGTATTCAATATTGAGTTTTAGTATTGTCAAAAATTTCTCTAAACTGTTCAGTAATTGTATTGAACTATAAAATCGAAAATTATAATTCAAAGGTATGTTACCGTTAACATCAGTTATATTTGGATCAGCTCCATTTTTTAATAGAAATTCAACCTGTTCTACTTTTAAATCTTGAACCGCATTATGCAGAACAGAATAACCGTATTTATCTCGGATATTCACGTTTACCCCACTTTCTAGCAGAAATTCAACTTCTTTTGCAATGTTTGATATTGGAATCCATGATGTAAACATTTTGGGCAACATTTGTCTGCCTAATTCGTCTAAACTTGTGTCATTGATATGATATTTCGCTAGTAACTTGAAAACTTCCAAGCATGAATCACAATCTTTTGTTTCATTAAGTAAGTTCATTATAGGAGTTAATCCGCATAAATTTTGAATATTAATGTCGGCCTTATACTGGATAAGAAGTTGAATAATTTTCAAATGAACCTCCGTCAATTCAGTTCGACAACATATGGCATGCAGAGGTGTACTGACACAGTTATCAACGATATTTGGATCGTCGCTATTTTTCCAAAGCACTGCTACATGAAGCGCTGTATTACCATTTCTATTTTGGACATTTACGTCAAATCCACTTTTTAGCAGCAATTCAACTGCTTCTAAAATAATTGGATGCAGTGTGTTGTATTGGAAGATAAGATGCAATACTGTATTACCCTCGTGGTCGACAAGTGTGACATCGACTCCGTTTTCAAGTAATAACTTGCAAGCTTTCAAATTTTCAAATTTGTAATCTTCTGTTGGGTACAATGAGTATATTATAGGACTCCAACCGTCTTCATCTCGGACGTTGACGTCTGCTTTATACTGGATAAGAAGTTGAATCATTTTCAAGTGAACTTCCGTAAAATTTTTTTGAAGACACAAAAAATGCAGAGGTGTCCTGCCCCTGTTATCAGCTTTATTTGGATCAGCACTATTTTTCAAAAGCAGATCAATTATTTTCACATGTTCACAGTGGTCAGCCGCTAGATGAAGTGCAGAATGACCTTTTTCATTTTGTTTATTTACGTCAACTCCACTTTTTAACAACAATTCAATTACTTCAAAAATAATTGGATTTTTCGCTACATCGTTGAAAAAGATATGGTGTAATATTGTATAACCATTATTATCAACCAATGTGACATCGGCTTGGTTTTCCAGTAATAACTTGAAAACTTTCAAGCGTAATTTGTAATTTTCTGGACATCGAAATAAATTCATTATAGGACTGAAACCATCTTTATCTTGAATATTAACATCGGCTTTATATTTTAGAAGAATTTGAATCATTTTCAAGTGGACCCTTGTAAGCTTGGGTTCATCGCATACAAAATTAAGAGCTGTCGCATCATATTTATCAACCATCGTGTTTGGATCAGCGCCGTTTTTTAAAAGCAGTTCAAGTGCTACTGCAGTATCTGAATTTGCTGGATTATAAAGGATGATGTCTCTGAATATAGTTTCACTCTCATTGTTAATGTGTGTGACGTCAGCTCCATTTTTCAAAAGTATTTTCAATGCCTCAATGCGTACTCTCATATCATTAGATTCGTCATGAAATAGATTCATCATCGGACTGTCACCGTCTTCATCTTGTGTATTTACGTCAGCTCCATACTGGATGAGAAGTTGAATCATTTTTAAATCGATCTTCATCAACTTGGTAAGCGAACATATAAAATTCAGAGCTGTCATGCCGTCGTTGTCAATCGCATTTGGATCAACACCTCCTTTCAATAACGATTCTAGTAAATCTAAATTTTTTGATTCAACGGCATCGTGTAAGGATTTTAACTTACAATCTCCGGGTCTAGACATGGTACTTTCAGTTTAGTTTTTTAGCAGAAACACTTAAGCGAATTAATAGCTCCAAGCCGCTTTCAATACGACGGAAAACTGTTATTTAGTCAACAAATTGAATAAACTGCCGACTCTTCTGTCATCCCCTCTACTGACTTTGTGTATACTTTGTTGATTTCAAAAGTTACCTTACATTTACATTGCCATTACTGTCATTACTGAAATACAGATGGTGAACTTGTCGCCTTTATTCAAATATTAAACTAAAATAATACGATGCATGAAAATTTGTTCAAATATTAGAAATGAAAAATCAAGGGATTTTTCAAGTAAAAACAGAAGAAGAGCGATAGCTTAAAAAGCTCGAATAAGGACACGATAATGTCATATTGCATGAAAACCTTTCCAGGAGTCAAAATTTTGCGTGAACTTGATTTGCTGTAGGTAATCAAGCGCATTATTCGAATATGCCATTTTTATAATTCAAGAAAGTCCTGCAGAAAGACTAAACAAAAAAAAATAACCCTTAAATGATTTTGCATAATAAAGGAGGATAGTTGACGTTTGACTACATAATAACGATAGTAGTAATTCGAACCAAAAAAATATCTCATATTATCTCAACAAAAAATAAATACAACTTTAAAAATACAATGTTCCAAGACTAATAAAAATATTGAGGACGTCACAACGATTTTGCATGTCAAAAGTGTGAAAAGAAATTCGGAAAAAAATCGGATGTGTTGAAGCACTAAAGAACAGTCCATGAGGATCGCAAAGATTTCGCGTGTGACCAATGCGAGAAAAAATGTGGACAAAAATCAGATTTGTTGAAGCACCAACAGACGGTCCACGAAGGCCGAAAAGATTATTCATGCAACAAATGCGAGAAGAAATTTGGACAAAAACCGACATTGCTCAGACACCAAAAAGAAATACACGAAGTTCGAAAAGATTTTACATGCGACAAGTGCGGCAAGAAATTTGGGGTTCAAAGAAATTTGTTCATGCACCAAAAGGCGGTACACGAAGATGATAAAGATCATGTATGCGACACGTACGAGAAAAAATTTGGACGTAATTCAGATTTGTTGAAGCACCGAAGGACAGTTCACGAAGGTCGCCAAGATCACGCATGCGACCATTGTGGGAAGACATTTGGGGAAAAAAGCAATTCGAGAAGACACCAAAGAACAGTCCATGGGGTGGCAAAGATTACCCATGCGAAGATGGCGAGAAAAAAATGATGATTTACGATTGAAAATATGTGTAGATGAAACTTGTACACATATTTTTCTAAAATTTCAATAAAAATCGTGCTGAAATGATTATTTATTACCCTAATCTAAGGTGTTCAACTATCATTACACCATTGTACACTAACGTTGTGAGTTACTAATCTTGGTTTTATTTTATTTGGCTACTTGGCTCTTGTAGCTTTTCTATGCAATGATCAGTTGAGAGTTAATTTTTTCATGACTTGTTCAAAACTGTAAATGGTGCGAGCATTTAGTTAGCCACTGTATTTTTAATAAAAGTCACAAAATATGATACGCTACCTCAAATTGATCAAACACGCGGTAGTGACAAATTTTGATAGATTTGCAGACAGACTTACTGTTTTGAGATTTATTTTGTAAAATTACCGACGCGAACGTCGTAGTTACTTTAGTACCGTCTGCAGTTCCGATGGTGGTTCAGAGATATATTTATCTTTTTTGTGAATTTTACTACCACTATTATTATATTTATTATATTTTATTATATTTTATATTATATTTTATATTTACTACCAATTTTACTACCACTACGTGTCGTAAGAAAATTGTGCGCCTGAATGAATTACACTTTTATTACGTGTTGGGTGTCATTTTAGCGGCTGCTTCTATATGTATGTATGCATTGCTGCTCACACAGACGGTGGAAGGGAAAAACTATCGCCAAAGAAGCAATCACAATCGCGGAGTCTCTTCACTAATACACGAGTAGTGTATTCAATAACCAGCGAAAGGCTAAATTCTTCGAATCCTCGGTGAGTAAGAGTCTATAACAAAATAATAAGTAAAAGAGCGTATAGGATTCTACCTCAAATCGAGGTAGTGTTGGTTACACGATCAAACATATATAACCTCAAATATTTCCTCAGTGTTCGGATTTTGTATAAAAAATCACAGTGATGAAATATAATCGAGCAAGCCATGGAATGCGACGGAGACACAATTAGGTATATAGTAATTTTGCTATGTGCATATCGTGATATTTTATGCGTGGATCGTTTGATGGAACTCGATTATTCTTCCAGGGTAAAAGAAGAGCCGAACGATACTTGGCTAGACGCATGTGACGATAATATCCTCGATTCAGTGGACTCTCACGAAGTCAACAACGTTGACACATTCACGTTTGATAAATCACCAGTGAGTTTCTTGATTTAATTGTGTTCTGTCTTTCCCCATTCGAAGCTAAAATAAAATTTTAATTCATTTTTTGGCATTGCAGAAAATGATCGATGAAAAAATATTTATAGATTTTCAGTGCAAAGACTATAAATCCGAACTGAAGAGTTATCCATCAATCGTGAAAATGGAAAACCAAATCAAAACCGAAAAATACTTAATCATCTTGATAAAAAGAGGTTTCGATTATCATAATAAATGCCATTTTCAAGAGAATCACCAATTGAAATTCGACGAATTTGAAGAGGTAAAAAATTCAGAAAAAACCTCTCAAACCAAGCTATGTTATGAGTGTACATATTGTGAAAAAACTTATAAAGTAAAAGTTAGTCTGAAAAGGCATATCAACGTAATACATAAGAAAATTCCGTATAAATGTGAAATTTGTCACAATTCATTTGCACACAAGAATCACCTCAATCGACATGTAAATTCAGTACATAATCTAGGCAAACCTTTCGAATGTAACGTTTGTCAAAAAGCATTTGGATATCAGAATATTCTCAAAGGGCACATAAATGCAGTACATAATCGGAGCAAACCTTTCGAGTGTGATAATTGTCACAAATTATATGGACAAAAATGTCACCTTAAAAGGCACAAAATGATAGTACACGATCTTAGCAAACCATTTGATTGTGATATTTGTCACAAATCGTTTGGACTAAAATATGACCTCAATCAACATATAAATGCAGTACATGATCGAAGCAAACCCTTTGAATGTGAGATTTGTCACAAATCATTTGGAGAAAAAGTAATCTTACATATCACATCCATGTAGTACATATGGAAAGCAAACCTTTCGAGTGTGATATTTGTCATAAATCATTTGCATTTATCTTACATATCACATCCATGTAGTACATATGGAAAGCAAACCTTTCGAGTGTGATATTTGTCATAAATCATTTGGATGCAAGAATGATCGTAAAAAACACATTAATACTGTACATAATCGCAGCAAACTTTTCAAATGTGAAATTGTCTGCAAATTATTTGGATATCAGAATAATCTCAAAAGGCACATAAATGCAGTACATGATCGGAGCATACCTTTCGAGTGTGATAATTGTCACAAAACATTTGAGCAAAAAATTAGTCTCAAACGTCACATCAACAAAACACATATTTAATTTCACATACAAACTCTTTGTATGTGAAATACACCATAAATCATTTGAATGCCAGAATCGTCTCGACCCTTCTAATGTGAAATCTGCCACAAATAATTTGGGAGAAAAGGTGACTTTAAATCTCACATTTATCCGCTTCTTATGCGTGATTATAATTTTCTCTTAGTTCAAAAAATTATAACAATCTGCTACCTACTCACCACTTCAATTATGTAACTTCTCGAGAGAACTTTCAAATTCGGCCGCCGCACTCGCACCGGTGGCCCGAAGTCAGCGGCCGACTTCGGGCCGAACTCGGCCTGAGGCGTGGCTGCGCATGTGGCCCGAATTCGGCTGAACATTATTGCTTTATTTTTCCACAGTCTTTGGGAGTGTATCTTAAAGCTGAAACGTTCATTTTTTAAATAAAAAATCTCGTGCTCTGAGTAAAAAATAATATTTTATATAAATATGGGTCTAAATAATAGTTTTTTACAAAACCGTGCGTATGTATGTCACCGATCAGGACGCTCTTTTCGTATGTTACAGTACATAAAACTGGTTCTTGAACTATTTGATGCTCTAGATTGAGCTAGGAGATTTCAATCGAAAATGGAATGATCAAAATTTTTGAAATTTGACAAGGAATTCAAAAAAAGTATTCAAAAATTTTTTTACCGAAAGTTCCAGCTTCTACAACCCTTTTATGTTGAAAATAGCGTTTTTCGGCTCTGTACGCTAGCGCCTTCTATGAAAAAGTCTGAAAAAATTTGAGGTAATGTATTTCGATCGAAAAAATTAGAAAACAAGGCCTAAGGCACTCAAAAAATCTAAAAAAATTCATGGTTATATGGATTGTTAAAAAGTACCTTCATTAATTTTTTCAGATTTTTTAATATCTTCAGGGCTTCAGAATAAATATAGATCGAAAATAGACGTTTATAGCAGGAGTGTGGGGTAGGAGGGGGAAGAGGGTGTAAAATTTTGGTTTTGAACCTTTTTATAATGTGCTGTAATATACGAAAAGCGCGTTCCGATCAGTGACATCAGTGACAGTTTTGTAAAAAAGTATTATTTTCCTCCATATAAATGGGTCAGGTTCAGAATTTTTAAAATAAACCTGCTGATGATGAGATTTTCCTGAAACGTTAATATGTTATACCAACTTATTATGAAGACGGGATTTTAGACTCCGATATTGCACACAGCCTTCAGAATACGTATGGACGTCTTTATTTTATTTTCACCGAATCTGAAGGTATTTTGACTTTAAAAATAAGAAAAAATTCCTGAAGATACATTTTAACAAAATAAACCACCTTGAATTTCTTCAGATATTTGGAGTGCTTCAGGCCTTTAGATAAAATCATTAAAAATTTTAATGATTTTATTTTGGGTGAAACGGTTTGATCGCACTAAAAAAATCATTTTCGTTAAAAAAAGCGGGTTTTCAGCTCTAGGCTTTAGCAGCATGAGTGAAAAATTCTGAAAAAATTCAAGATGGTTTATTTTGTTGCAATGTACCTTCATGAATTTTTTCATATTTTTTAAGTTAAAATACCTTCAGATTCGGTAAAAATCAAAAAAAGACGTCCATACGTATATTTTGAAGGCTATGAGCAATATCGGAGTCTAAAATATCGTCTTCAGGACTATTTTTCCATGTACTATATAATGTACTAAAGTTTCAGGAAAATCCGTGGACCTCGTCTGCAGGTTTATTTAAAAAATTTTGAATCTGACCCACATAAAAGTATTTTATAAAAATAGTATTTTTATTTGTAAAAAATAGTAATTTTTTTTATCCATCACGCACTTTAAGACTATTCAACCAACTGTGTTATGGTTCTTTCGTTACTTTAAAATCGCGTATAAGCGCCGAATTCGGCTAGCCGAATGCGGGCCCTCTTCGACGCCACGTCTCATGCCGCTTCGGCACCGCTTCGGCACCGCTTCGGCACGTGATTCGGCACTGCGCCGGCAATTCGGCAACCACCTTCGGGCCACTAGTGCGCCGAAGTAAAAAGTTCTCTCGGGTTAAAGGCTACCACGTTAAAATAACATTGGAAATTCTTGACAACGCCGATATCGCATCGTAAAACAATGAGACTAGCAATTTTATAAAATAGGATTATAGGATAATTGGACAAGTGGCTTCAATTCCATAAAATTTTATTGATTTAAAGCTTCTCAAAATATTACAAAATTCTATAAAATATTTCAAAAATAAATATTTATAAAAAATTAGATTTGCATCTAATTCATTTTTCATTTAAATTTTATAATTTAACGATACAAGGCCTGTTCAACTAGCTGCAAACGCTATTATTACAACTTCAAACTCCTTCGAACTTATTCATTATTTTACATATTTTATGCTTAATATTAAAATATAACAGTAATGGATAATGTTCATGGAAAAACAAGTCACGCTTATTCCTATAAAATTTGACTGGCCAATCAAGTCTTTCGAGGATTTCGTTTCGAGACAATTCATTAACACAATATATGCCAACTTTTACATATATGTATTCTTAATAGATGAAAAATTCGGAAAGCATAGCGAAATATCCAACGAATAAGGACTTGGATTAATAAATTATGACTTATTTTACAATATTTAAAGAGTAACTGCATATGTTTCAGAAATTATCAAGGTAAATTGACGTTTGAAGGATAAAAAAAAACTGATAAAGTAGTTTATAATATCACAGCTTTAACTTTTTTGTGGCTATTAAATCACGTGTACAATAGAATTTTTTAAATATATTTACATATTTCATATCGATTCGTCAATTATTTTGCTTCGATAACAATCTGCAAATAATAAACTGCACTTGGCTTTTTTATGAGTAGATTTACCAGAAACTATTTCGTTATTAAGTAAATTAATGCACGATAGAAATATTTCAAATAATGACTTTTTACATTTTACTTGATTCGATATCGCAAACTTTTCTTATTTACATATTTATAAAATATATGACTCAGCTTGTAATTTTTACCAACGATGGAAGCTTTTTTACAACAAAGACTCACTGCTCGACTGTGAATGTCTTTATCAATTAAAATTGACGGCAGTCAAGCTATTTACTGTATAAAATCTTTAACTCTATCCTCTCAGAAAAGTATACATCATTATAGAACAAAACATAATTATTAGACTCCTATGATAATACACATAAGTATAAAAATCTAATTATTATGAATTTAAACTCGAAGAGTATTTTCAATAGCTCAACAATATGTACAGTTGAATAATAATATTTTCATTGCAGAGACAACGATGCGTACATTTTTTTGCTTGAATACAATTTAAATGTACATGTATTTAAAAATACTTTATCTTTAACGGAAGTATCATTAGAAGGCTTTTGAAAATAAACTTATTTTTTACTGTAATCAGTTAGGGGTAACTGATCCATTGATTGACCAACACCCAGTGAATACCGCTTTTTATAATATATTTAAAAAATCAATTAGAAATACATTTATAAAAATTAGTAATTAACTGGTTGAAAGCGGCCAACCACTGGGTAAAGTACCCTATTTTGATTTTCAAGATCATCCGCTAAAATACCACTCGATTAAGATAACTTTCAGTGAAAAGTAACATCGTGGATATCTATACGGATGCATAGTTTCATCTTAAAAAAATTAATAAAAAAATTAATATGTGTATTTATACCATTTCATGGTAAAGGCCAACGATTCAATTTAAATTAAGCTTCATCGTTGACTGGAACTTCTGGATCTTTATCACTATCATTATTTAAGAGACGTACTTCGTCGTCTTTCCTTTTTTGACGAATAAAGATACTGATGGAGACTAAAATTAATAGCACTCCAATACCTGCTATAGACCACAATACTCCGCTCACAACGGGTGGTAACAGATCGAGAAGTTTGACTTTTTTCGCGAACTCGGGCGTTATTTTTACCTCTTGAGTAAACCATATCATTGGTATGAATGTACCGGCAAATCGATCGAAAATTCTGAAAAATATTACATATTTTATTGTTAATAATTCTCCATAAAATATTCAATGATATGCACAACTCACTTTATTTTGTCATCTGAATACAAGTAGAAATTGATTTGTAAAGTGCCTCTAACTTGTAACGGAATGCCAGTGTCCTAAAAAGAAAAAAAAAGAAAATGAAAAATAAATGTCATATTATGCACAGAAAAAATGTCACTAGTCAAAAGGAAACTTACTGGATGTATTACTAATTGAAATTCGTGCTTATCTTCATCTGGATTCATTCCTGAAATTTTTTCCGCATAGCTTTTATCAGCTAGATAAAAGTGAGGCAAACTGACGAACGCTGGTGCCCCAAATTTACAAGATGAAATATTCAATGTACCACTGGGTTGGCAGTCTCTACCTTGGCAGTAGCATTTCATTGAATCTACTTTAGCCCCGTTATCGAACGTATCCTCGTCCGATACATACTTGCTTCCAGTGACATCCAGCCATGTACTGGTACCTTTAGCTTTCAAATTTAACGATCTAAAATGATAAAAAAATGATAAGTTAACTATGTTTCGAGATTGTTTTTTACTTCAACTTGATTTTAAATTTACTGACGTGCAAATATCAGGCGAAAAAACAGAAAGTGTTTTATTATTTTTCAATGGAGGCCAGAGATCTCCGATAGATCCTCTGATATGCCCACAGTTTGGATAGCTGGCAGATGTATTTTTGTATTTCCACTCTCTAACCATACCCATATCGTAAAAATCGGAAATTCCGGTATTCATATTATATATTCCATCATAAGTTTCTGAATTATTTCTCTGTAAAAAATTACAAATTATAAGGTATATACCGACGTTAATTATAAAAAAAAAAAACTAATTATTCAAATGGTTTATTTATTATTCTATCAATTAAACGAAAGTAAGATATTCTAAGTACAGGCTGAACAGAAGGTAACTTGCAGCCAGTATAGAAAGCCATCAAGATTTATTAATTTACTGAATTAATTTAATTTAAAAATTAGATGTCAACATTACCTGATAAAACCATGCAAATTTATCAAAGGGAACTTCAACATTCACGTTATGCCTTTTGAGTGCATTGGCAATTTTTAATAATTTGTCATCAAATCCATCAAATAATAGTTGCTGAACAGTTTTTGTCACGACAATATTTTCCATTTTTTCAAACAATTGATTGAACACAAATTTAATAAAAGGTTGATAGTATCTGAACAGATAGGCAGCAGTCTAAAACATTATACAAATATGATTGTTAATAACAAGCTTTCATCAAAGTATCAAAAATTAACAGATGCAAACTCACTGAAACTATTGGATTTAAATTGGTAATTTCATCGGTCAAATTTCCCTTAGATTCTTCAGGTATAAAATGCCATACTCGTTTAACTCGAAACGTGATTGTTCCGTTTTTATTCCAAGTTTTATTCATTTTTATATCAACTTCTCTGAAATAAAATGGATAAGAAAACATCAATAAATAGTTTTTTAGGACTATTGATTCTAATGCTAAGATTAATATTATTTAATAAAACTACCTAAAAACATAAGGTCCAACTTCATCAAAGTGAGGCTTGACAGATGCATTTTTCAAAGTTTCTTCAAAATTCGTCCAGTTAAACATGTACATCTTTAAATACATTGGTACAGGTGTTTCCTTCCAAATGTCATAACTAGTCGATGTATTAGTTAATGTTAACTCCTAAAAAAAATTAAAATTAGCCCTGAATCGCGATTGTAATTTGCTAGATTGGATTTGTTTTTTATCATACCTTTTGAAGAATATCATTAAAAAACGTCGGCCAAAGTATGCCAGTGGTGATGCCAAATATCAAGGCAAATAATGCCACTGGCATCATAATCATGATCTTTTTCTTCACCTTCAACATTTCTTTAGTGTTTTTGGGTTTTCTGAAAGTTATAATTTTCTATTAGTTTAACCATGAATTGCATCAATCACAAAAATTATTTTGTTAAAGTGAATAAATTGTGGTATACGATTTCGCTGCATTTAAAAGACTACAAGAATCGGAAGAAATAAAATACAAAAATGTTCAATCTCAAAGCTACGAACCAGCGATACACACACAGTCCTCTCCCAATCGCACAAACAAACATTGTCTCTAGATCGCAATCTCGCTGTATAAGGCGTTAGCTGCGCTCGCACATTATTGCCCACACGCGAGGGGGATAAGAAAAACGCTGTTTTCACATGCGAGTCCGCACAAAACAGCTCGATTAATTGCCAATGCTTTGCCAGCGGCAACGACGACTGCAGCACGACGACGACGATCGACGATGACTAAAACGCATCGTTTTAACCGACGACAATTGTCTTTCTGCTCATTATTGACAAAACAGGTATAATCAGCTGACCGCGACTGACAGCGTATATGCACGGGCTTCATTGAGAACATGCCCATACAGACGCGCAGCGCACTGTGTGCGTCGCGATAAAATGTGTCGAATTAAAGCTCGACTATATTTCGAAACTCGGAGCTTCGGTGAGTGAGGCGCTCTTTTTTTTATCGGTCACTGGACGCGTTTAGTGACGATCTGGTTTTGTGCAAGCGGGTTTTACAAATGGAGTTTTTACTGAGATTTGGTTTGCGTTTTTGAAGCTTACCTACTATCATTCATCTTTCTAGAATCGTCGAAATTTTTTTTATCTCCGTTCAACTCTTTTCTACTTGGTATCGATGGTTTTTTGATGTCTTGAGAGCTACGTAAATAGTTTTGTTCATCGTTAATTCTGCTATCTCAATAGAAACTTGTTAAAAAGTGATCGATGTATGTAATTTTTAGCTCATATCTTATGTGAGAATAATTTTATAAAGAATCGCGAAAGCTCTGCATTTTGTTAACGATAAAAGCTACATCTCCAGTAGTTCCTGAGTTTTTGTTGAAGAAACGAATATAATGTTTCAAGATAAAATTTATAATACCCGTAGAATTAATGTAAGCTAAGCTTTTTTTAATCATTGACGAAATAATCTGAATTTATATACAAAGAAGCGTTGTGTGCGTTTACTTTTATTATCAGACTTCACCACAAAATAATCTTCAGTTAGGTTCATTGTTAGATTCGATTCAATTGTCAATTTCTGATGAATTAAGTTAAATATCGACATTGAGCGATGTAATTTTAATTCGACGAAAATTGATGTGCTGAGCTCAAATGAATTTTATTTGTAAACTGAAATGATTTCAAATTCTCATTATTACGCATAAATCTTCCACCTTCTGCATTAATCATTCCAAAAGATGCGGCTACAATCGCAAAAAAGTTGTGCGTATAAAAAAGTTCATTTTTTCTATTAAATGATTCATAAGCCGTTTTAGGATTTCCATGTGTTTTTATCAAATACGTTTGAAATTTTTTTGTCACCCTAATAAGAAGACTTTCCCATTCATGAGTCACAGATTATTACTAAAAAAATTTGGATTCTCCTAGTACCTATTATAATCAAGTTCACAGGCTTAGTTTGATACAATAGCTACCGAAAGATAATTTTGAGATTTTTATCCCAAAAATCATTTTTAAAATAATAATTTTTATAGATGCTTTAGAGATTATAAAATAAGCATAGGGTGCTTCATTATTAAGTAGCTCGAGGCCCAATAATTTTTTTCGGTGAAAAAAACTTTCTATAACTTTTTGGTGAAAAGATCTCCTTGTTGAATTTAAGGTACCATTATAAAAATTTCTCGAAAAAGCTTTCTGAATTCTCAGTGATAAGATTCCGGATCAAATCGGATAAAATTTTTAACATTGCAGGAATAATCACTCAAGATACTGACATTAATCTGTAATAATTTTGTTTCTCAAATATAGGACAATTTACGACAAAAAATTAATTAATTTAAAAAAATAATTATTCTTGAAAATGGTAAATAAATTTAGAATCATTTCTAAATGATGTATGCATTAAAAAATTTAGTTCATATTAATAAAAAGCTCACGCACTTCTCTATAATTAGATAACAATTGAATTAAATCTGAATTTCATACGATCGATCACTTTTTTAACCCTCCTCTAACTCTAAAAAAAAATTCTTTCTCTCACTCTGCTGGAAATGCCTTTTGCTCTGACAAATCATAGCCACTGGGTATCGGCTCGTCCGAATTATCATTTCGAGATCGCTCAGCTTCGTCGAACTTATTCTCTCGCGACGACTGCTGCACAGAATCCTCTCGTTTGTGAGCCGCCATGGGCGAAATCACAGAGTTCGTACTCGGCACTTTTAACTGATCATCGTTCGTCCGATCCTCGAGGCTCGCATCGGACGAAGAATTGTTTACTTTCGCGTCCTGCGCCCGATCGTCGGCTACGCTCAGCGTCTCCGGACTCGAGTAAGAGTCGAGGCTCTCGGATTTATCGCTGTCCAATTGATCGCTGCCACTGCTCCGTGACTTTTCTCGCTCGTCCTCGTTCGTATTCTCGTTCTTGTCCTCCAGCGGCGTCAGATAAAAATACGGCTTGTCCGGATCGACTCGCTCGCGCGGCTGAGTCTCGTCGGCGACGGCCGCTTGAAAGAAACGCGGCTTGTCGGCCGCAGCAGGAGAATCGGCAGCTTGCATAATGATGCTGCTGCTGATGATGCGATGCACTCGGACGACAACAAACGAAACAAACAAAAACAAAAAAAAAAGTAACGACGTATCACTCGCGCGCGGTGTCGAGAGAGAGAGAGCGACTACTCTTCTATCGACCTACTGTCCCGGTGGCCAGTGGTATACAAACTGATGCATCTATGAAACAAGTGCGCTCGTGCCGAGTTACGTGTGCTACGACGACGACGAAATAAATGTGTGTGTATGTTGATGTGTGTGTAACGCGCCAAAAGACCACACCACTAGACGAGACGCGTCTTTTAGTCTTAGTCGTCGTCGGCGACGAAGGATTGACTCGAGTCTCTCTTTCTATACAGCGCGATCACGGGCGAATTTTCGATTATCTCTCTCGGTGTTCACACACAAACACACAGCAAGCGCCTATCTGTGACCTATAGCTGCGCCGAGAGAGAGACAGATACAAGTTGATCTGCGCTCGAGATCTATCTTGACGGACGCGATATGCCGATACGCTGCTCGCGCCGTTGGTTCGTATACACACATAGATATATCGTCTCTCTTCGGACACATATCGAAGCGCCTATCGATGAAAGAAAATGAAGAAGAAAAAAAAAGAGTGGAAGAACACGTGTTTCGGAGCAGACAGTCTTAATCGCTATACTTACAGAGCCGATGCCACCACCACTACATTTGCCTATATTGGCTATAATACAAGCTCATCATCAACGTCCATGCCGAGTTGTAAATGACATGCATTTCCGATAAGTTTATATATGCGGCTAATATCGCGCGCTGCAATATGTACTATAGCTTCTCGGGGAGCTTATTTTCGTCGCTGCTCGAGCTTGTATGTGTCGCGCGCATCTAGACATCGTGCATCGAGGCATATATACAAGAGTACAGCAGCATGCGCGAAGATATCATCATCGAGTTATGCATATAATATAAGAATGTATATACACGATGAAGATTATAATTTCTTGATTTATAACTCCTCCGTGGCGATTCCGTTTTATCTCGTATTATTTCAGGCTTATAAATTTAGCGTATCGATATGCTTTACACGATCAGCGAGTGTTAATTTCGATAAGTAATTAAGTATACTTGCGGCTAGCCACGCAATTGTGTACTCTTGTCTTTTTCGTTTTCGTATAGATATTCAACGCGAAGACCATAACAGATTTTAATCTTGCGGTTTTTTCGAAAAGATTGTATTGCATTTAGAATCAGATATTTTTGTATTATGCTCGAGCTTGATCGAACAATGCTCTCGAGTAATTTTTTTTTTTTTTTTCAAGATAACACCTACACGTATGGGAAAATTTAACGGTCTAACGCGAGCTACTTTTTATTCAACGAGCACATAAGAATGACAAAAAATGATAGTAATGTAAGACTGCCTCCAAGAAATGACGTTCGGTGAACATTTTTTTTTTTTTTAAACATAATTTCATTATTCATGAATTATGACTCACGTGCGCGCAAATAGCGATTCCCACATTTGGTATATGAATTATACTAATATTACTTTTTCCAAATTTTTTTCAAATATTTAAATGCTCGTCGTGCATCATTAATTATAATAATTTTTGATCGAGTTAATAAAAATAGCTCCTCATCAATAAAAAAAAAAAGAATTATTTGATTACAAGAACGATAATTTGATAAAAAAAATATACAAATCATCGTTCAAGTCGTTTGTGTACATAAACAACTGGAATATTATATTGCATTATTTTTTTAAATATATTACATAAGCAGTATTATAATCGTAACATAATATAACAATATGTAACTTCACGATCTTTCGAGTCGAAACGGTTCCGACGCGGCGCTTACACACACACACATTATACGTATGCAAGTCGATGATGTCTGCACGTTTTGCAAGCGAAATTGCAAAAAAAAAAACAAGTCTCGGAGGATCATAACTGCTCGTTTCTCAAAAATCGAGCACTAAATATGGCACATTGAGCCTTGAGACCGAATAAACACGATATTATCTGCTGAAAACTTTGCGACCGAATGAATCTAACATTATATTTCGATTTTTTAAAAAGATTTTGGCAGGAAGTATATATTACTTGTATGAATCTTGGATAAATCGCGGCGCATGTGCACACCAACGACTCTATAACTTCTGCTAATACGTCAGAGAAAGTAAAATAACAGGTGTGCGCGATTATTCAATGCTTTCTACGAGCTTGATACGCGGTGGAGTGGAGTGAAAAGGAAAGTTGCACTTAACCAGAAGTTGAGATGAGAACTTGGTGAAATTCACCTCGGGCGATCAAAACTTTATTTCGATCGATCGAACTACGGTTCGATTCGTGTAGTTTGCTTTTGATATAAGTTTGCGTGCATCTGGATTACAAAATTTTTAATAAAAATCGATCGTAACATTTTTCTTTACTTCCGACCGAAGTTCAATGAAACTTCGTCGCTCGTGCGTGACTATTCGATTCGTTTAATAGACGCCACTTATGGCACGTACTATATTATTTTCGATACATTTTTAGGAGATACTTATTATCTCTTTAGACGATATATGATTTATCTTTGTAAAGATCAGATACCTTGGCATCGCAAAAAACAAAAATAATTTTTAATTACGAGTATGTCCGATACATATACAATTTTCAGCAAAAAAAAAAGAATAATTTAAAAAAATATTAATGCACCAACGCGCACGTGCTTTCGCTAGTTGCGCTTAGTAAATAAACTCCTTTTTTTCGTTTCACCTCGATAAAGATACTACGCACACGGCATGGTTAAAAGAATTCCATTCGAAGACAAAAAAAAAATAATAAACATTACGGTTGTGTTTGACTAACGAGATAATTGACAATAATTATTTATTTTGCGAATTATATATTGCGCTTTGTCAGTGACACACAGCGTACAAAGGTTTGTTATTATCTTACGTATGCTTACGTTTTATCGAACGACAGACACGATGCGATACATTTTTTACACAGCGCATCGCCGATCGAGAGTCGATGTAAGCGAATCGAAAAATAGTAACGATACAATTAATGAGGATATATTTGAAATTAAATTGAATCAAAGAGATGCCCCAGAATTTTATAATAAACGAAGTAAACAACGTCTGGAATTGCAATGAAATCTCGCGTATTTACAATGAAAAAGGCGCTATCTCGAAGTCGCAGCCTACGACGACGATAAAGCTCCGAGTATACACTCATCGCACACATCCAATAACAATTAATGCCAATAATGAATAAAAGTAAATGTACATACGCTAAAAGTCAGTCAATGCTAAAAATCACGACGCACAGAATTCGGACATCTAGCCAAAAGCCCCAAGCGAGTGAGATCAAATTTTGTTATGACAAGAGAAAAGACATGGCAGAAAACGCGAAAGACTCGACGATATGGCCGTTCGCATACTGCATCATGATGCGAAAAACATATCAGCTGCTGCTGCCGCTATAGTAGCATTTGGTTCTCTCTCTCTCTCTTTCTTTCTCTCTCTCTCTTGCTCGGAGAGTCAGAATTCACTCTTCCTTCTCATGCTGCTACTGCCGCTGAATGTTGCCGCCGCCAGCGCACTATAATAGTGATAAGCTGCGGAGAGTAGGGGAGAGAGAGAAAGATGCACTTTGGCGAAGCTTGAAAGAACGTGTTTAATAGTATAAAAATTTTTCGAGTAGCCGACGGCCCCAAGAAAGAGGCAAAAAATGACAGCATAAATCGAGTTTCGCCCGCGCTCGCGAAAGAGAATTACCGGACGTGAGAAATATTTTTGCTGAAAATCAATTATAAGTTTCAGCGCGCAGACACGTCCGATCGTTGCAGAGGAGTTTGCGAATTCTTTCTCGAAGAGCTGCCGATAAACGACGAGGAGAGAGGTAAAGGGCAATAATAATTTATCTTTGACCTCCTTTATAGCATCCAAGAGAGAGAGAGAAGATAAACCGAGCTTCGCAATTCGATGCATTTGTGCCAAACGAGTTTGCGAGATGAGGAGTATGAGTCAATCGTTGTTGTTTTTTTTTCTTCTCTTTACAATAATTTATGCGGCTATGATTCATTCGGCGCGCGACAATAACAAAAAAAAGAAAAAAAACTAAAATCAATAGAGCGCGACATTGCCGGTGGAACCCTTCATGTCCTCCTGAAGCTGGACTCGGTCCCTGACGCGCGAGCACATGAGGCTGTACTCGAGCACGCCGATCCTCAGGCTCATCTCGGATATCTCGCTCTTCATCTTGCCCACTGTCTTTTTGATGTTGATCAACGGAGCTGGAAAACGAAATGAGAAATGAAATTTTCTGCGGTGCGTGGAACAAATTCACAATACTCACTTCCGTCGGTCATGCTGGCGCCTCGTTCGTCCATCTCTTTCTTCACCTGCTCCAGCTCGTCGGTGAGTTTGTTCAGAGACTTGGTGCGTTCTTGAACGCCACCGCTGATGTCCCGATACTTTTCCTTGACTTTCAACAGCTGCTCCTGTATCCAAAGTTTGCTGTCACGCGTCTATTGTATGCTTCGTATTGAAAATAAAGTTTTGTCACTCAGACATACCTGCAAAACTCTCAACTCTTGCAGCTGCGGCTGCAACTGTCTATTCAGCTCTATTTCTCGATTATTAATTTTATCGAACGTTCTTCCGATCTCGATGTACAGCTTATCGAGTTGACCTTTCGTCCCGGATAGATTTTCCGTCATGCTCGCGTGCAGCGACTTCATGTGCTCGAGATGCGCCTGCCAATCTCTCGAATCTGATACAAACGAACGAATGAGAAAAGTAGGAGAGCCGTTTAAAAGTTTGTAAATTATTATTTGTTTTTTTTTACCAGCGTCGATGTTCAACTTCAATTGCGGCAAGACTTTTTCCAGCTCCAATTTCCATTCCTCGGCGTCGACCGTGGATTCCAGAATTTTGTCCGGTTTCTGGGTGGCGTGCTTGAATCCGAAAAATCGACTTACCAAATACAGAAAAATTATTTTAATAAATCTACGTACTAACCGATGAGTCTCTGTAAAATTTATTGATATTGTCCACGTGAACGGCATCGTCCTCTTCGTCGTCGTAATCCGTGACCATTTCCTCCTCCACCTTTTCTAAGATCAATTCCGCGTCGTCCTCCTCCAACTCGGGCTCGACCTCGGTCTCGTCGGGTGGTATTTGACTTCTATATTACACAAAGCAAAATCACAAAAATAAACATACCTAGTACGAAGTCATACAGCTGAAAAAGATAAACGTACTTTTGCCACTTGAATTTGGAAACTTTGATGGCGTTGTCGGCCAGATGGTCGAGGACGAAGACCGCGTGCTCGCCCACGCCCTGCTTCAGCTTGTTGGGCGGAAAATCGACGGCCGCGTCGATGCTCTTCATGAAGTCCAATATTTGGGCTATGGTCGCGTTGGGATCGTCCGACTCTTGGGGCGGATCGAAGTTCTTTCCGGCTTTGCGGATCAGCCACGCGGCCAGCGAGGTGAACATGAAGAATTGCTCGCCTGGATTGGTGGGCACCATGAAGTAGTGCCTATGAAAAAATTCTCGTATAATAATGGTTCAAATATTAATCGAATAAATTGCATTTTACCTGCTTATGTATTTCATCTTATATTTTTGAACGAATTCGGTGTCGTAATTCAATAGTTTTAATTTTTCTAATAAATCCTCCATGCGGATGTTGGCGGCGAATGTCGCTGAGGGAGCATCGGGATCTTCGATAATAACCTTTGGCGATTCGCGAAACATTTTTTATAAAACTGTGGGTTTACTGTAATGAAACAGAAATCGATATAGAAATCTTTGCGTATGAAGTAAAATTTATGTTACTTACCGGATAAAATGTTGACTTTTCTGGCGTTTTCTTGAAAATTCAACGATTTTTCTGTTGTCTTTAATAATCGATAATTATTTTATCCGATATAATTAACACTATTTAACATTACTTATCGACAACAAGTTTTTTTGCGCTCGTGCTTATATGCCTGCGTTTCTGTGTACAACAGGAAAGCAAAAAATCGATTTGTTTGCTTGGTCCGCGCCTGATACTAGTAAAAGCCCCATACACGCGCGCGCTACTCCGAGTCTGGTCTGCTACGCAACGGTTTGCCATGCATCATGTCATGCTTGGCGGCGGCTGCTAGGAACACAATCACCTCGTCGCAACAACAAACCTAGGGAGTTTTGGAACGGATGTCATTGTCTCGTTGGGTTTTTGAATCGACCCTCTCCCGTGTGAAATTTTCGAAAAATACGAGTGGAAAGTCGATCGAAAATTAGATTGCGTCGGGTGTAATCTATTTTTCGTTTCGGATACCTCGATTATTCGAGATTAGGTAATTTTGTAAGACCGCCCCCCCGCGCGAGTCGCAAAATACCCTGCAGCGATAGCGGCACTTTTGTCACTAGACCATCGAACTAAAATAAAGATAGCAGTTCTGCTCGCAGCGATTGCACCTCGCTGACTAATAGCCTCCGCCGCGAGGTGATATATATCACGCATCGCTATTTCTCGTTGCAATACTTACTTTGTACAAATTTTAGTGCCCCGTTTTTGAGCCTGTTAATTCCTATAAGTGTGCAGTGATGTCGACGACTTCGTGATAATAGACGATTGTGCATCGGAGCGTGTGTATGAAAAAAACGCCAAAATGCTCGACTGGATACCGGAACCGCTGATCTTTGCCTTGGCAATATTGGACACCGGCTTATTGCTCTTTGTGCTCGTCTATTTTGTATCCTTTTCAATAATTGTCACTTATGAATTAGAGTAAACGATATTTTTTAGGTTCAAAAGTTTTTTTAAAAATTTTTTTATACAAGCTATAACTCAAAATTATATTCACTAATGATGAAACTTTGATTTAATATGACAATATATAATAAAAAAAGTTATAATTATAGGTTGTGTAGCTGCCTTTCACAACCATACATTTATACTTTTTATAGAAACAAAAATGAAATAGGAAACTACTTTTTTTGTCTCATAATTTTCTTAACTCTTATATTAAATACAGGTTATAACACTATCAGATCTTGAATGTGATTATTTGAACGCTCAACAATGTTGTTCAAGATTGAATACGGTAAAAAGTTTAATTCTCATTGATAATTTGCTCATACTTATTTCATTCGTTTATATTTTCCAGTGGGTTTATCCAAAAGTTATATCGCACACTTTGTTATTGGTGCTTCTGCTGTTGCATGGTCAGTGGCTGTTGACCCTGGCTAATATACCTATGTCAGCATGGCTAATATATGAAATATACTCTACACCAAAGGGTAATATGGGCGTATACGATCCAACTGAAATACATAATAGAGGACAGTTGAAAAGACACATGCGAGACTGCATGATTTATCTAGGATATTATTTATTGTTCTTCTTCATTTACTTATATTGGTAAGTTAATGTCAATGATTAATGTAACTAAATTAATTCAAATACTTTAACTAAAATTACTATTTCCAGTTTGATAGTGTCATTGTTGAAAGGCGATCCAATCAACAGAGCTGAAGATGATAACGTGGAGTTTTAAGTGTCACTCGAAGATGTTCAGTCATAAGCTTAATGGTATAAATGCATCATGATATATTCATTGATTACCATTATTTTGTATAGCAACAGTTTATAGTACAAAATAAGAATAGTAAGTTGTAGAAAAAGCATAGATAGGAAATCCATTAATTACTTTGTCATTTTTGAAAATATACATTAAAGATGTTTATTTAATATTATCATCTCATACTATTAAAGGCTGAATAATTAATGAAGTAGTATTTCCATCTAGTCTGAATAAATGTCAAAAAATATATATTGTACTAATAATTTCATTAGAGAATCATTAGTTTCATTTCAAATACAAAAAATGATTAAATTAAAAAAAAACAGAAATCTGAGGGTCAAAGTGAAAGTAGCATTATTTCTGCACTTTTCAAGACAAATTTTAAAAATTGACTAGAGCTTTCAGTACGTTAACTAAACTGACATATATTGTTCTTCGCTATTGTCTTCTCCTTTCTTTGTTGGTAAATCATTTTTTATTCAGTTCTTCTGCTCTAGGGCATTCATAGCTTTTTAATTGTAACCTAGTTTTGAAATAAGTTCAGGTTAAGGCAGGCCATTTTTTCATTTGTAAAAAATTTGCTCATGCGATATTATGTACGATATTAGTTATTTACATTTATATTATGAAAATGTGAAATTGTAACACGAATTTAGGTATGAGCTTTCTTCATCTGTCCATAAAAATTCATGACTAAGTAGCTGAAATAAAATATTTTTACATGAGAATTGGAAAAAGTTCGAAAATTGACTTTTGCTACCGAAAATCATTTTCAATATTATATTTATGATTTGAAAGAGCTTAAAATTTAAAAAACTCTATCTCAATAGTTATATATGCTCGTTGAATGGGGTGGAATTTATAATGGCATATTTTCTATTTGCCAGTGCCTAGAAATAGATACACTTGTGTAAAGAGTACACGTAGAAAGAATATCTAAAGAGTCGCTTCTTTTGTGCTCTGCTATACACGCGGCGCGCGTATTAATTTTTTATGAAAAAGAAGTACACTTGCACAGTACTATAACATATACCGTGAGCACCGAGCAACTGCAAACTCGAGCTGTGCTCCAAGTGATATTTTATTCGCTTTTCATGTGTCATTTATAATCTTCCTCCGATTGTTTTCAACCACTTTTTTTTTTCGTGCTCTGCAATCTCCGTGTGTCGCGTCACGTTCGCTCTCATACATAATTGTCGCTGTTGATCCCTTGCTCACTTTTCTTCGTCTCGTGTTACAGTGCGTATATCTTGTTCTCTTTGCTGTTCAAACCCTTGATGATGAATGATTAGCGGAGTTGTATTTTCCCCAATTTTTTTCCGTGTGTTTTTCCATCTAGAATTTCCATTGTGAGAGTATCAATGGATTTTTGAAACAAATTACTATTGCCTAGATTGTTCGGCCCTTGTTAGCGATAGAGAACAAGAATCTGCTCCTATTGTCTAAGTTTTCGGCTCAAATGCTGTATGAATATTTTATTTTTCCAAAAGTGACTATGATTATGACGAACAATAAGCTTTGCCCTAGAGCTCCCCACTCTCTCTCCCCCCGAAACTTCGATTTGTTGTCGAAATTTTATTTTTGGGAACTTTATCCAAATTAATTCGCGTTTTTGAAAATTTCAAATGTAAGAATTAATGAACAAATTTTAAATAACAGAATGTGCTTGAAAACAGTTACAGACGGTAGCGAAATACTCGATTTTACACGTGTTTTATAATTTTGAATAATTTTTATGATCCATAAAATTGTTCTAGAAGTTAATTATACCAATTACATACTTCATTAACTCCCTAAAGATATAATTACTCAGCTCTCATCGAAATCAGGCAGCGAAATAAAAAAAAAACAACGCGTGTCACATATCGATGTTTTTAATTAAATTAGACATCCAATCGTTTTACAACCATCATCTCTCACGGTTGATTAAACTCATATTATCGAATCTATTGTAATTATCTCACGAACTTATATTTACAACGCAATGTCACAAGCATATAGCATGCGTACGAGCAGTTTATCATGTAGACCCTCTGGCAAATATTGCACATATATATCATATTGGCTATTACAGAGGCTTGGGGCGTTTTTGGCATAGTGTGTAGTAGTAGGCATATAATAAACTCGTAAAGGCCAAAGGGTGAGCGCAAGCGCGCCTCATATTTTTCCACACTTTTACATTAGAGTTCACCGACAGTCCATCCACCGTCCGCAGAATTCGTGCTATATATAGATATCCTACCATATAACACGGAGGGGCAGCGGCAGGTTGACAAACAAATTACACGCGCGCAGGCGGGGGCGAGCCGCGCGAGCGGGTAATGCTAGTATAGGCACTAGGCACCTGGAATCTAGAGATATCGAGGCACAGCACAGTCGTACGTATGTAGTTGGTCGCGTCGAAATTCGAATCGTCGAGCGGCGCAGGCGCCAATTCGCTCTCCGGAGCTAGCCAAGTAATAAGCGCACACAAGTTCCATATCTGAGTGCACTGTACATATGGAAAGCTGATTGTAGTAGTACACAAAAGCTGCCGAGGCAGTAGTGCGCTCGCCTCGAGTCCACCACTACTCTAATCAGAGCTTTGCAAGCGCAACGATACGATGTCGCGTAGCTCGTACATGCAAACGATTCGTTGACTCGTGCGTTGTGTGCTGCTGCCTTGTCTTCGTTCGGAGCACCGAGTGCAGTATACGGTGGGAGAGACGTATCGCAGGCTGCTGTGTGCACAGCTGCAAGCCTATGTGTGCAGTGCAGCCAGTAGCACTAGAGATACTCTAGCAGTAGACACGCGTTTGCGGAGAGTGCTGAGTGCAGTTGCATGCGTGTGCACAAACTTAGTATATAACTAACAAAACAACAGGCGGCTGTGCGTGTGGATCGTCGTAACATATAGCATATATTGTAATAATATTATAGTACGGAAACTGCACAAGATATGTCAGCAGCGGTCGGTAGTAGCAGCTACATCAGCAGCTACTGCTCGTCGTCGTCGTCGTCGTCGCCGCGGCCCATGCCGAGCAGAAGACGCCAAGCAGCGGATCGACAGCAGCAGCAGAGCAGTAGCACTATAGTAGAGTAGTGTAGTGTAGTCCGTCGAGCCGTGCGGAGACGTTACAATACAAAATATCTTATTATATATCACAATATAATAATGAGCTGCCTGTTACACTAACTAGACAAACGGCCGCGGTATACAGATAGAAAAGAAGGAGTTCTCTCTCTCTCTCAACGCACAAGAAAAAAATCCACGAGCGCGCAACCTCATTTATTTATTATAATAGTCATTATATAGGCGCACAAATTGACGTACGCGGCCCGTACGACGAAAGAGAGAGAGAGAGAAGCAGAGATGTTTTGCAACGTCCTTTAGGCCGGACGACGTACGGCGCGCGCTTACGTGCGTATGTAATTTATAACACCGCGTCGTCGTTGTTCGCAGTCGACGTGCGTGCGTGCGTTTAAAGTGTGTGTCACAGCTAGTCAATCAGTGCATCATCATCATCATCATCAGGCAGGCAGCAGCAGCTGTAGCAGCAACACAGTTCAATCGACGATTACAAAGGTGTAGATGTTTTGCCGCAAACAACAGAAGAAGAGAGAAGAAATAATAAGAGTGCGTGTGACAATAAGAGATATCGTCGTTATACACGAGTGTTTGCATGTATGCTCCTTATTTTTTCTTATCCTCGATTTTTCGCTTTTTCTTTCATCCCTTTTCACGTTTTTTCTCTATTCCGCCCACCTATCCTTTGATTTCGTGAATCATGAATCTAAATTTGCTTCGGAGCTTACTCTAACTGTCAATCGTTCTCGCCTGTCTCTCTCACTCACTAGTCGTCGTTTGTTTTCTCGTGTGTGTTAAGTTTTTATATATATTTACGCACAGAAGTCACGCACATACATCTTATGTATAGCGGACGACGCGCGCGAATCCCCGCGCGCACGTCTATAGAGTTAAGAGTAGAGAGATACAATAATATCGCTTTGTCACTTGTCAGTGTCAGAGAGTAGACTCTCGACTGAGAAGGAGAAGAAGAATCGTAAATCTTTTTCTGAGGCCTAAGCCACAGAGAGAGGCACGCAATTAAAAGCTCTTAATAAGCTATCATCGTCGTGCCAAAACAAAACACTCGACTTAACTCTCTCTGTGCCTCGTAAAAGCAACAAAAAAATTATATCGATATCGAGAAACGAGCGAGAGCGATTTTCAAGCATACACACACCTGTCACACCTGTTCTCTCTCTCTCTCCATCATCGTATCTTATACATAATATTATTTTCTTTCCACGTCCTGGGATACGTACACACACACACATTGGCGCGCATCTTTTAGCGCTCGATTATATGCTCGCTCTACTCTCTCACGTAGATAGAGCGAGAGAGAGAAAAAGCGTCCTCTGAAACTGGGAGGAGCTCGCGGGCATTATATGAGTTGCTGCTGCTGTACATACACACACATGTATAGCATGTCATGCTGTGTATACACCTTGCTGCGTTCGCTCTTTCGCTCGCTCGCTCTCTCGATGCTGTATAGTTTATAAATTTTGCGCTTACTGCCGAACGACGCAGCGAATCCTCAGCGTAACAGGGCTCGTCCCTGCGCCGCGCGCGCCAGATTAGGCGGCCGATAATAAACACTGCGGGTATTACACACGGGGATTGGCACGGGCAAAGAGCCCCTATTAAACTTGAGATTGATATCAAGTGTTACCTACCTATCAAACGTGTGTATACAGTACCATCACCTGCGCGTAAGCTCGGCAGGCAGCAGCAGTCTGCTAGCAAGCAGCAGCAGCAAGTGTACTAGTGTAATCTCCATATTTGTGATTATGTGTACTTTCTGGGTGAGAATTAAGCTCTAGGTAGAAGAGAGAACATCTGATGTTCAAACTTTCTCTGTATTTCTTTTGCTCTCTCTCTCTCTCTCTCTCATTCTCTTAATAGGCATGAAATGATATTAAGTCATTCGCGGGAGAGGCTAATTTATGCCGAGCTCGCTGAGATTTGAAATGTGTATCATTGACATATCTCCACTTTTCCTTTCTTTTTATCCGCGCTCTACTCTCCTCTCTTTTTTTTACGGCTCGCGTGCGCGCGAGAGATCGTTCGTCCGAGGTGATATTCTCTATATCTCCATATAGCAGTCCATAGCGATACTTTATATTGGCCTATTCAACGGTCCGTGCTTCGCGGCACACTGTGTTAAATGTTTTGCTTTTATGTAGAGTAGTATAGGCTCTATCCATCGCGTGTAATACCCGCAACATCTCTCTCTCTCTCTCGCTATATAATACTCAAGGGTTTCTGCTACAGTTCGCTGATTGGTATTTATAGGGTGACCTTTTTATTGTCTTTATTCCTCTTCGCGCCTCTCCGTACGCTATATAGTACCCGCGCGTACTCGGTGCCTAGAACTGTGTCAATAAACGACTGCTACGCGTGATTGGTTGCGGTCGTTTAGTGATTAACGTTCTTTTTTTTTTTTTCGTTACACCTGCTAATTATTTTTTTTTCTTTCTTTCTTTTTGCTTCATTTTTAAAAATTTAAATTGTTTAAAATCTTTAATTTATTTTAGTAAAAAATAATTTATTAATTATATCCTTTTCTTTTGACAGTCATTCCTTGTTGATGACTCAAAAATTTGGAAGAGAATGATACCCATTCAATGGCAATAGAGGAACGTCATAACGCACCATGTTGAGTTAAGTCCAGGCTGAATCAACTACCAACAGTTGTCACATAAATCTGCACCAACAGTCGTGAATTTTTACTCTGCAATTTTACACCCCAATAAAAAACAAGAATAAATCATAACAATGGCGAGCACAAAGTCAGCTGAAAATGCAGTGCAGACAAAGCCCATTGAGGTATCCGAAATGCTGCAGACCGGTGAGAAATTTGTCAAGTGGGACGAGGTAGGTAACTCTTTTAACAACTGAAAAATTTAAAACTAGCAAGCACACATTCTACATAGGGATTGAAGTGTTAATATGAAAATATTAATCAAGATCTATTTACAAAGTCAATATTTTATTTAGAACCAAGAGTGACTAGAAAGTACTTTAGTTGAGTTTTGAAACACTACACATTCTTGAGCATAACTTTTTAATACAAAACTAATGTAAAATATTTGCATCTGTTGCACTGTATATAAACTGAGTGCAAATATTTGGACATAGCTGGTAGAATAATGCAATAGTACCAATCGAGGCAAAAACAACAATTTAGAAAATAACTACAGAGTGTGTGTGTAAATGAGAAAATTGACGTATTACGTAGTATTGAAAATGTTTTTAAAAAAAAATTATTCAAGGTGAGCACATTGTTTTATTGTTATGCTTAATACGTAGGATGCAACTCCACAAATCCAACCATGCACTTTGTTCGTCGACAAAAATGGTTTCTATCTGTATTGGATACCTCAGAGTAATGAAACAGAAATACTTGATATTGCAATGATTCGTGATGCACGAACTGGAAAATATGCTAGAACTCCTAAGGTGAATGATATAGTAATTGAATAGCTTTATGTTTTACTTTGCTTTTATATATGATATTTGCTTATCTCATTGTCGAGGGGCAAGCCTAGTGGTGGTGGTGGCGGTGGTGGTATACATATATAACTCTTTTCATTGTTTTGCTACTCATCTTTCATTCTATTGTGATCTACACATTGTATATATCTTCATGAATGTGCTAGATTCATAATGCAGCTGTAGCAGTATTTATTGATAAATTTATAAATAGAGGACAGTCTGCCCTTTTTAATAGTATATAACATGCATGACTATTTCTCTAAAGTTAAAAGGCCAACGGTCATACTATGATATAATATTTAACAATATTAATTATGTATGTAATAATTGTGGTAAGTTATTTAACGCTTCATGCATAACGTTGAATTCATGTTGAATAGTAAATTTTATTGATAAAAATTTTCGAGACGGTCGAGTTTTATAAAATATTCAAAAAATAAATTCATCTTTTTTACAAATCGCATGATCAACCAAAGCTTCTTATAAATGTTGAAAATCATTAATACTTTCGATCGCCATTTAATTTTTTCGCTGTATTACGCTTATACGTTTTGTCAATCCATGTCGTACAACGAACGGAAAAAACCTACAATACACAATTTGCAGGACGTGAGATTGAAGAATCAAGTCACGATGGGCTCGCAGGACTCGCTCGAGGACAAGACCATGACGATCTGCTACGGCTCGGACTTCGTCAATGTGACGTTCATCAATTTCTGCACGACTCGGGCCGACATAGCCCGACACTGGACCGACCAGATTCTGCATCTGGCTTACAATCTCACGCAGCTCAACACCAGCACGACGATGTTCCTGCAGAAGGCCCACACCAGGCTCACCCTCATCACGGACAAGAACGGCAACGTACCCGTAAAGAAGTGAGTGACGTCGTTTTATTTTTTTGAATTATCATTAAAAAAAAAAAAAAATCATCGCAAAAATTGCGTTTTTGCAGCGTAATCAAGATGTTTACGCAGCACAAGGACGACCGCAAGCGCGTCGAGAAGGCCCTTGAGAGCACCGGCCACTCGGTCGGCAAGAACGACTCCATACCCATACAGAAGTTTCAGTTCGAGGACTTTTTCACGTTTTACAAGGCCCTCACGCAGCGCAGCGACGTCGAGAAGATCTTCGACCAGCTGGTGGGCAACTCCAAGAAGAAGCTGATGTCGGCCGCGCAGCTCGTCGAGTTTCTGAATCAGACTCAGCGCGATCCGCGTTTGAACGAGATCCTCCATCCGTACGCAAACACGGCCCGCGCCATGGAGATCATCACGCAGTACGAGCCGAGCAAGGCCAACGCCCAAAAGGGCTACCTGAGCTCGGACGGATTTCTGCGCTACTTAATGAGCGAGGACAATCCGATCATGGCCGTGTCCAAGTTCGAGCTGTCGGACGACATGGATCAGCCGCTGGCGCACTACTTCATCAATTCCAGCCACAATACCTATCTGACGGGCCACCAGCTGACCGGCAAGAGCTCGGTCGAGATTTATCGGCAGTGTCTGTTGGCCGGTTGTCGATGCGTCGAGCTCGACTTCTGGAACGGGAAGGACGCCGAGCCGGTGATCGTTCACGGGTACGATTACATTGAGAATTTTCTCTCTTTGCATATTACCGACGCGTTTGTAATTTCTTGTTTTCGTTGTTACATAATGATAATAGATACACTTTCGTGCCTGAAATCTCGGCGCGAGACGTGCTCGAGGCGATAGCCGAGAGCGCCTTCAAGACATCCGAGTATCCGGTCATACTGAGCTTTGAAAACCACTGTAATCCGAGACAGCAGGCCAAGATCGCGCAGTACTGTCGCGAGTTCTTCGGCGACATGCTGCTCGAGACACCTCTGGAATCTCACAAGGTGAGTCATTGTGTGCATAATATTATGCATTGTATACGTACGACGACTATGTGTGTGTGCATGCACGAGAACAAAAATATTTATTAATCCCTCGTGCCGCATACCGATAAACAAACGCCACGCGCGAAAACGAGCAAATTAAAATTGCAATGAACTTTGTCGTCAACGCTAGTTGGAGCCGGGCCAAGAGCTACCGCCGCCCGCCCTGCTCCGCAGAAAGATCATCATAAAGAACAAGAAGAAGCATCATCATCACAAGAAGCACCAGAAGAAGGCCCACCAGCAGCAGCCGTCGACCGAGGTCATCGACGAGGGCAACGAGGCCGGCGAGGACAACAGTAGCGAGGATCAGTCGGCCAAGGGCGAGAACGGCCCGCCGCCCGACATCATTCCCCAGAGCGAAGTCGCTGCCGCGGGGGAGACGGCCAGCTTGGACAACAGCAGCAACGGCGGTAACACCGGCGGTGTCGTTCTTGCGCAGCAGCAGTCGGTCGGTAACGGCGGAGTGAATCATCCGCCCATGCTTCAGAATCGACAGAGCAGCAAGGACAGCGCTCAAGACGAAGAAGGTGAACATTCTTTTATCGACGCTTTTTTTCATCCGTTTTTTTTTATTTGTTTATTAATTTTTTTTCGTTTGTATATCGATCGCTCGTTAGGAGCTCTTTCGAAATCAATCTGTTCCAATGTTGCAGACGAGGACGAGGAATCCAGCCTCAGCGAGGAGGAGTCCAACGTGGACCCCGTCACGTCCGAGAAGGCCGCCGACGCTAAGGAGACGGAGGCCGGTGCCGAGATTTCCGCACTTGTCAATTACGTTCAACCCGTTCATTTCATCAGCTTCGAAGTGGCAGAAAGTAAGCCAAAAGCACTTCTCTTTGAGTGCTTTCTACTATAATAATTCTAACGATGTTTTTTTGTTCTTGGTCTATTTTAGAAAAGAACCGATTGTACGAGATGTCGTCGTTCGACGAGAAGCAGGCGACCACGCTGCTGAAGGAACGTCCGCTGGAATTTGTCAATTACAATAAGCATCAGCTGTCGCGGGTCTATCCGTCGGGCACGCGCTTCGACTCCAGCAATTTCATGCCTCAAGTTTTCTGGAACGCGGGCTGTCAGCTGGTGGCTTTGAACTATCAAACTATGGGCAAGTTGCTTTCTCTAATTTATTTTCGCCTCCCCCGCAAATTGACGTCTATCATATTTGCGTTGTTGTGCGCCTCTAATTCCAAAACTCCGATACTCTCTGCCGAGTTTCGAGGGCGTCGATGATTTTTCTTTTCACCTTGATTTTCCGCTTCGTACGATTCGCTGCGCTCAGCGATTCTCTTTGACGAGTCAATTAAATACTACAACATCTATTCCTGTCGTGCGCAGACCTGGCCATGCAACTGAACCTGGGCATTTTCGAGTACAACAAGCGCTGCGGCTATCTGCTCAAACCCGAATTCATGCGACGCAAGGATCGACGATTGGATCCCTTTGCCGAATCGACGGTCGACGGTATCATAGCGGGAATGGTGCATATTCACGTCATATCGGCTCAATTTCTAACGGACAAAAGAGTCGGGACGTATGTGGAAGTGGATATGTATGGATTGCCCGCTGATACCGTGAGGAAAAAGTTCAGAACCAAGATCGTCCCCAACAACGGCATCAATCCTGTCTACGACGAGGAACCTTTCATCTTCAAAAAAGTAAGCCAGTTTTTGTGTCATTTCTGCAATTCGTAACATTTATTTTTATTAATAAGTTTTCTTTTTTTCAATTCAGGTGGTTCTTCCCGAACTCGCCTCCATTCGCATAGCCGCGTACGAGGAATCCGGAAAAATGATCGGACATCGCGTTCTTCCAGTCATCGGACTGTGTCCGGGCTACCGTCACGTGGCACTGCGCACCGAATGCGGCCAGTCGCTTCCTCTCGCCAGTCTGTTTTTACATGTCATCGTCAAAGATTACGTGCCGCACGGCTTGAGCGATTTCGCCGAGGCACTGGCCAATCCCATCAAATATCAGAGCGAGCTTGAAAAAAGGACCCAACAACTGTCGGTGCTCACCGACGATCTCGAGGAGCCGAAATCAGGAGAAGTCGAGGTGTGTTTCTGCTTTATCCTCTATAGAGCTATTCGATACTCGAAAATACCGGAAAATCAATTTGTGTACGTCTATCGTTGATAATTTTGACCCATATACGTCGTCTACGGAATTTTGTTTGATCGAAACGCGTTGATTTCGCGTTGGTATTTTAAATATACGTGTGGTCGAATCAATGTAGTGTTTTGTTTACGTATGAAAGTATTATCGATGTAAAAAAAAATAATAACACTATTTTTTTCCTGCTTTATATCAAAAATAAACCGAGACGAAAGTTTGTTTTTGTGGGTCAACTTTTTACGCGTCGGCCGAATTAGTCAAATTTTCTTACAAGTTTGCTTAATTATAATGTGAGATTTACTATGCGCAATTTATTTCCCTTAAGCCACCTGTGAATCGTTTCAATGATGCAAGCTTTTTTCGTATCAAAATAGTGTATTTATTTGCGAAATAAAAGCTTCCAAAAGAGGAAGTTATCGAAGATCAGATTAAAAAGTCAAAATATAAACAGACAATTATTTTCGTATAATAAATCCATTACACCGATTAATTAGTAGCTATAACGAAAATATTTTGATTAAAAAAAAAAAAAAATAGTCATTGTTACCTACTTTTTATACAAATGCGATGTAAATAGTATTCTAAATAGTGCACGTCATTCAAAAGTACATACAATAGTTGTAAAACGTTACTTGCATTTTACGTTCTTTGAAAAGGAATGCAAAGGCATTCTTTCGAATCTAAGTATAGAAAAGAACGACACAATCGGGCGCACTCAAGTGGCTTTTATTTGCGCGAATCGCTGTAAGCAGAGTCTAATCTATCAACCTCTATTATCCTTTGGCAGGAGGAGACGTCAGCTTTAGCGACCACTGCACCGGCTACGGCGGCCTCGGTCACGACCTCGGGTGCTGCGAGCAGCAGTGCCAAGTCGACGCAGAGAGTCCGATCGATCGGTGAACTTCCGACGAACTTAGCGCCGAGCAGCATTGGTAGCCCTCATGGCCGGCCATCGATCGGCGCGATCAACTCGGCCGATTCTCAAGAACTGGAGGACGGAGTTTCGGCGCTAGCTGTCACTGTGGTCGATGGCTCGTCCAACAAGAGCCCATTGAATGCCAGTACAAGTGAGTGCTTTTATCGGTGCATTTTGTAGTTTTTGAAAGAAGGTTTTTCACGATCATGTTTAGTCAGAGTGATAATTATTTTTTAAATATTTTAGAATGACTAAAAAAACATAAACTTGAAAGTTTACTCAAGCTAAGTGAAAAAATATCTACAAAGAAAGATATTATTAGAGTTAAAATTTTAAAAATATTAGATTTGAATTACTTTTACATTAATAAAAATAAAAAATTAAGTTTGTGACCAGAATTGAATATTAATTTTTGAATAATGTATTCGTGCAATAATCTCCATCGTAACGAGTACGCAAACTTGTTTATTTTGAAATTGCTTCATGAAATTGTTTTCTCCGATAGGTTCGTTTTCGCTGATTGCGGAAGACATCGTCGCCGAGTCTTTGGAAAAGTTAATGGAAAACAAACTAGTTAAAGAGAAAAAGATGGAACTGGAAAAGAAGTTGGAATCGCTGAAGAAAAAGCAAGAGAAGGTAAGTTAGTTTTTTATTATTTTTTTTCCTAATTGCGACAACATCGCTTCTTTTATATTCGCTTGGATTGCTTTACAATCAATAGTGCGATAATAAAATTATCGTGGTATAATTAATCGTTTTATTTTGAAAATTATGATGTCAATTATATATACGATTTTTAATAGAAATATCGTTCGACTCTCGTTATCGACACTTTGAAAACATTTGTTGTCGTGTTTTAGGAAAAAGTCAAAGTACAAAATTCGAAAGGATTGGTCGATAGCGACAATAAAAAGTCCAAATTTAATATGGGTAATAAATTAGTCAAGCGACTATCCAGCAAAAACATGTAAGTAACATTTCTTATATACTAATTTTATTCGAAATAATATTTCAATTACGTGGGTGTGATTTAATAATCGTTTAGTTAATATTCTATTTGTTTTTATTGGCACTGTCTATCTTTTGGCTTGTTTTTCTCCATCGCCATGTAAACTCCGTCCGTGGCTAGATTTTTAGTCGATATCACTTAAAACTACGCATCTCTAATCACCGAGTTTAAAAAAATCAACACTCTTTATAGTCACGTAAAGACGTACAAACGAAACTCATACATATTGATTTAGCTGTTCGACGCAATGCTCGTCACAATTAGCGGCTACTACGCCGTTCGTGCCTCCGCACAATTTTTTATCTATAAACGATTCCACATACATTTATAATGGTGTTGATTCACTCATTCACCGCTTATCTTATGGCAGATGGCCTAAAGAAATAATAATTGATTGACGTTATTAAAAAAAAACAACGGAACTGACGGCGGATCATGAATACAATACAATAAATTAAAAAAAAGTAAATGCCGGTACGGACGAAACGACGCAGATACGGTAGCCGGGCCGATTTATCACTTTTTAGGTCGCCATTATCTCTTTCAAATTTGCCGCATTGTCTCGTATCGATAATCTCGTTTGTTAACTAATGCCACGACTAAATAGGTGCCTATCGATGACGTAGAATTACGCGTCTCACACGTGGAATTAGCAACGCAATATGACAATTAATTTTGATTTCAGCAGCTTCTCGAGCGAGGTGGCACTGAGCGCGATCGGATCCCTGCCGGAGACGACCGCCGAGTCGCCCGAGACCGAGGGCACCACCGACGCAACCGCTGCCCTGGTCACCAAAGCCCTGCCACGAAGTCAGAGCGAGCGTCTCCTCGCCGTCTGCAAGGAGCACGTGCTGCAGGAGCGCGAGCTCCAGGAGAAGTACCACGAGAGCATGTTCTCGACCGTCGACAAGGTCATGAAGAGCTCGCAGTCCAGCCAGCTGAAGGCGCTCCAGACGCTGTACGAGCGCGAGACGGCCGACGTCAAGCGCAAGCTCGCGGCCAAGAGACACGACGAGGTGCGTTCGAAAGAGAATTTTGAGGAACGATCGCCACGCGCGGATTCATCTTGTTTTTTTCCACAAATAACCCAATTTTCTTTCTACTAGTTGCTCGGTCTTAATTTTGTTTGCCGAAATCGGTGGAAAAAAATACGTAGCTTCAATTTATTAAAATAGCTTCGAGCTTATGCAAATTCTACAGATCTAGAATCAATTTCAAGAGTCATGCTGTGGCTCGTATACATCTTCAATAGTCTTCTATTTAACTTGAGTTTTGAAGGAAAATGTTGGATGCCATAATTTTTCCGCCCAAATATCTACGTATTACTGAAATGTAAATACTTATTACGCTCGTTTATCGCTATAATATCTTAGAATATGTAACACGTACTCTTCGACAAATATCTGCTGTAAAAGAAAAAATTAGCGTCATGCTTAAAAATGCTGATATCGCGAACAACTGTATCAATAACGTCGAAACGGTATATTAATAGCAAAATTAAAATTTATCGAGTAGGTGAAGAAGTTGGCGAAGATCCACAAAGACAAAGCCGAGCTCGATCGCATGAAAAGGGAAGTAGCAAAATCGACCGTGGAAAAGGGAGTCAACGAATGCACCAGGCTAACCAAGATATATGATAGAAAGAGGATGGAATTAGAAAAACAACACGAGGAAGTGAGGCAGAGATTCGATGATGAAAAGGCTAAGGTGAGTTATGCAATGTGCTATCTAGTAGGTCATCGAATATGTCAAAGCCAAGCCGATAATGATCTTAATTTTAAAGTTAGTTCAGCGAGGCTTATCTCTCGCGATTTTATACATAAATGGGTAATTTAAATACGAAATTCGAAAATAGCATAATGTTGGAAAACTTTTATTAATACTTTTCATCTATGTTTGATCTTGCACCTTACCAGGAAAAAAAGTAATGATTCATTAGTATGACATTGCACTCGGGTCTTCACAGTACTGATAAATGTAAACAAGCCGAAATTGATTCACGTGAGAGTTATCTTTAAATAGCGCTGCGATTTTAATTGGTATTTGAAAAGCCAGTTGGCTTTTTATATACAGATTTTTGATTACCGGTTGAATCTGGATGTATAAGACCCAGCGACTCAATTATCAAAATCGGAAGCTATTTAATTATGTAATATTGAATAAGTGTAATAAGTTTTATCTTGATTATTGATTTTAATATGATATAATTATATTTGTGATGGGCTCGATCGTAAAACCGGATGTAGCAATTGCATCTTTATCTACTATGCATTTTTACAAGAATAATTTATGTAATTTTACGATTAATGGGTGGCTGTTAATGTCAATAGTCAATAATCAATAGTGAGAAATTGACCTTGTGAACGAAGAAATGTAGGTCAGTACAGGGCCTGTTACAAAAATATTCCGTAGCAATCTTCGATATCTAATTAGCATACCGCAAAAGTGCAAATTAATCGTGAGTAACGCGGAGGTATCCGTTGCACACGTGACACCGGAGTTCAATAGCCTGTCACGTCATATTATAATTACGTTACGTTCCGATATGATCGAACGCGCGACTTTGTTGATTCGAATCTCTGAGGAGGCGAGAACCCCGCCGATTTTTCATACAAATTTGCTGGCGCGATAAGGCGCCGCAACCTTCGACTTGTTTATTACAGATCTTTTTATTCTTAGAAAGTTATTGTTGCATCACTGCACAATTACCAATTATTTAATTAAACCGAGAGAATTTTTATTTATGGCGACTGTGATTTTTCGCACGGAATTAATATTATTATATATTTGCAGGTACGCGCGGCTCTACAGACCGAGTACACCAGCCGCTACAGCAAATTCGAGAGCGGCTCGATCGAACTGTCGCCCACCAAGGGAGGAGGAGGAGGAGGCGGCGAAGCAGGAGCGGGAGAGTCCGCCGAGGACCAGCACCAGCCGAGCGACCAAGTGGACAAGCCCTACTAGCAGGAGGAGTCCGGGGCTCGCCAATGGTTCATCTGCTTTCGACGCCAGAAGCACCACCGCTGAACGCGAACGAGGCACAAGAGATCCCATCTTAACCATGGGCCCTGCCGCAATAACGATAACAAAAATGACTCATTCTTCTTGAATAAGTAAGTCTTCAACTACTCTGCTGCGCGGCGATCGTAAGGATGATGTTTAATGCACAAACGGCATCATCCTTCGACGAGCTAAACGTCGCGCGGCAACAACAGCAAATCTCTTGCCCCCCTGTGTTACAATCCGCTGCGCGCACGGAGTCGACACACACACACACAACTCGACTCAGGCGCCAGAAAGATCGGCGCCGAGTAAGGCCGCCACAGTCAGGCCCCGAGAAAATTACGAGGAGCTGCATTTCTATTTAAAATATTAGCAAAAAAAAAGTAACATTCCAATTTTTCCTTGTCGATGAGAGAAACATGATTCAACGCGGTGGTGTGTTTCTGGGTGCGTTGGCCACTTGTCGCCAAAAAAATACTCTCCGATTATAAGAAAAAAAAAAAGAAGTAAATTGTCAAAGTAAACAGGTTCACGCTCTCATACACACTTGCATGCATACGTACAAAAAAAATCGCTTGCACGCACACACACATACGTACACGTACATATACACGAACGCGCACGCGTCATCGACAGTATTAAGTAATACAATTGATAAGTGGGTGGTATGGCAAATTTTTCTTTTTTCTAAAGCGCCAAATATATAAATCGTAGGCTGATATAGATCAAACATGAGAGATAAGCGTGCAACGATAAAAAAAGAAGAAGCGTCGTTGACGAAACAATCGAGCAAAATTTTGACTCTGACTTTGAATCATTGCGGGATACATATAATATGATTTCAAGCGAAAAATTTCATCGCGTGCGCACACGTGCTGCGCGTTGGGCTCTATGTATCACACACACACTCTATCCGTAATAAATTTATTGTTAAATACATGCATAAGCCGTTGCGATCTTCGTTCACAGAAAACTAACTACTAGATACATTATCTAACTACATTAGGAATTAGCTTTTGATCCATTGTGCACGAGAGAGACGATGAAAATTTATTGGATTCAGACCGTCCAATTGTGAAATATACAGGCCTAGGAATGTGAAAACTATGATAAAGTAGTTTTCCGGAAATCAAAAGAACAAAAAAAAACCTTAAATAATTCAAAATGACGCTTCGTCGATGAAAGCTACATTCGTCCTATTTTATTGACCCGTACCCATTCCGAAATATGTATTTGGAAAGTTCTCGAGAAAGTACGTAGTTCAAATAAGCAATCGGAAATATTCGCCTTTCCAAAATGTCTTTATTCTTGATTTTAATTCACCCACAAAAATTTTTCCTCGATGCTTGAATCTTTAAAAAAATTGATTAATTACTATCGAAAAACATTATTATTAAAAAGGTCGACCGAGACCAAGTTTTCCGTAAAGACAATCAAAAATGTTATACCCGCTAAGTGTTTCGAGCGGTCTTAACATTTTCTTTCATACACATATAGCATTATAAGTTTCACTACTTCGCATGATATACATTTAACAAAGTGCACCTCATCCAACAAATCTCATGATATGATAATATTAATAATAACAAAATAATAGTAATAATAATGATAATAATGATAAATATTATAACGACAACAAAATGACAAAATGTTAAGAAAAGGATAATAACCATCGGGATTAATTATCAACGATAATCCCGAGATTATGAACTAAAAACTGCACTATTTCGTCGTCAAAAATTATGCAAGGAAACTTTTAACTCGATTTCGTGAAAATCGCCCCCCAACATTTGTCGTAAATATAATATAATATATTTTACGTTGAATGACGATGCAATTCCTCGAATGACTCATTCATTGTTTTAATAAAACAAAACAAAAAAAAACTGAGCATGTGTAAAAAAAAGTTACAAGCAACTGCCCGAGATGAACAAGATGCGGTTTTTTTTCTGTAAGCATCCCGCATTGTGATATTTAATATGGATCTCATAAGCAATTATAGGATCGTTGCTGGGTTCAAATCTTATACAGTTAAGTATATAATAATATATGTACCAGTATATGTTTGGTTGTGCGCAAAATCAAAGCTCAATATTAGTTTTTAAGCATACGTTGTAATGTACATGTCGAAATTAGTTTTTAATTGGACGTATACTCCACACGATGCGTGACGAAAAAAAATATGTGTTTTACTGTTGTGAATAATGTGTTTTTTTCGGAAAAAACATGTGTATATGGGCTGTATCGCGACACGACCACGGTGGCGAAAAAAAATATCAACTAAAATACGTATTATCAAAGATTGAAATTTTCCGCTTACAATAGTAGTTATTATAAACTTTCAGAATTACCCTAAAATAAATAATAGGGGTTTACGATACGTACAAGGATTATGATTAGCATTTTAGGCGCTACCCACGATCAGAGTACCGTAATCTGTTTCAAATTTTATACAGTTATGTGAAATCAATTTTTTTCGGGCTTTAATGAGATGAATAGAATGATTATAGAATATAGATCATCAAATAACGAGAAAGCAAATACTATCGAATAAAGAGTACGCACGTTTGTTGATCTAAGTTAAAAAAGGCAAAGAATAGCGTGTTGCTTGGCAAAATTCTAACGGAATTAATTTTCCGTGAGTTTTTTAATTATAAAATTCAATTTAAAATTTTTGTCAGTCCATGAGCGATAAAACCAAAAATTTCCGAATCTTCATACTTATTTTAATCTCCGCACATGAGAATGTATGTAGTTGATACATCATTTATGTGCTGTTAACGGTCAAGACGATACAGTCCATATTTTAATTTTACGATACGAAACCCGAGATTATCACGTTCATGTCTATGTGGTTATCTTACAAATATTGCTTAGATTGTGCAAGGAAAAGGATATTTGAGTTTATCGGAGCCTTCGACTTTATCCTAAAGAACGTATTAAAACTAAAAAAAAAAAAAAATAAATCACTGTACTCTGTTCTATTGAGAAAAATAGTACTCAACTATGTGTAATTTTTTGCGAGATATATATATTATACGTTAAATTTTTTAAGATTTCTTTTTTATACTGTACGTCAATTATTGATTTTTAAATATTATGCTTTTGTTATTTTATGCATACGATTGAAAATTTTATTTTTCCTACTTTGTACGATTTCTATTGTTTAATTGAAAAATGTGATATTTTCGGAGACACTGAAAATTTAAGCGTAAGTGTTTGAAATATAAGTGTAATTTTAACGTTGTGTAGCGATCAGTAAAAGTTTTCCTTCGTAGAGTGTATAATCAAGCTTGATCGTTGATTTAAGTCTGCTTTTCATGTTACAGAAAAAGATTTTTTAAGCTTACTTCATTTTTGATTTCCATTTACTAAAGGTTTATCTCAATCAAAACTGCAAATAAGTTTTGATTAAAACGCAAAAGTAAACTACGAATTTCATACATTCATGTAATACCTTTTATAGAATTAAGTATGTTTATTCGAGGGCTTACATACACTTTGGGTACATTTGAAAAAAATTGAGGGTGAACGTGAGCCCTCGACGTATGAAATTTATTATAAAAGCCAAGAATAAAAAATATGTAAAATCGAAGTTCAATGATGCTTATACGAATTCATGATTTAAAAAATAGCACAAAGCAATTAATTTCCAGTGAAAACTTTTACTTTTATTTTTGATATGAAACATTTTCAATGATTGCTCAGAGCAAAGGAAATAATTGTAAATATATGTTTTATGTAATAAGTTTTTAATTGAAAACTTTTTAAGTCCGTTGATCGGATCTATTTCCGTTATGTGAATAACGAAAGCATAACTTACTTTATATCTACATACCAGGAGAAAAATAAATGAGTATTATCGAGTTCTTTTACGTTCGCATAAAAACAAATCTATATAAGATAATTTTAAAAAAAGGTACAAGTCCATCTTTATAATACCGAATATACTTACATACTGTTCCTTCGACTTCTTCCTGGTACTTTTTAAGTATTTGTAAATACTGTGGATCACAAAGACGTAATATAAAATACTACATTCAACGTTAAGAACATGATAATTATAATTATTATAATAATATTATCAATGATATGTTGTTGCTGTTGATATTGTTAATGGTATTAATAGATGATATGGAATAGTCATACTCACAGTTCTATAGGTAAGGATATAATTGTTACTTTATAATAAATCTTGTTACACAAATCGATCGCTGTCAAAAAGGCATCGATTTTGGTACGAGCAGTTGTAAGACCAACCGTTCTAAAAATATAGCTCATCTAAAGCTGTTATTAAGTCCATTAGAATTTTATTTTACATTAAGTGTTAGCTCCAAAAAGTTATATTGTGTTACTGATAATTTTTTTAGTACTAAGAGAATGAGAGAGAGCGAGAGAAAGAAAGAGAGTAAAAAATTAACTAGTCTCATATTGATATAAAGTGAATCCATTGTTTTGTTTTACTATTGGCTGGAACGTAATATATTTTCATTGATGCGAAATGTAAATAATCTATGAATAAATGAAACAACTAAGTAAACAATTTTGATCTGAACGTTTTCGAAGAGTCAGTTTGCCAAATATTACGAATAGAAGTTTCATAAACAATAAGTCATTTGCGATTAATTAGTCCATTTTAATTCATAAATAAAAAAAATTAGATTTTTTCATAGTACAAAATATTTATTCACGTAATAAAGTGAGCCTTCAATTGAAGAAAAAAATTGAATGGCTGCCTATAGGTAATCCAAATAGATACCTTAACTTATAATATTATCATTATTAATTTTGTTGTGAATATTTATTATTTTCAAATGCACAAAAAAAGGTGTAATGAAATTTCACGTGATAAATGAAAAATTGTAATCACAGTATTCTACGAAAAGTAATGTCTATTTCTGGAAAGTTTATTGAACCATTTTTCGAAGTTAAATAAAAACACTCTTTTCTGTTGTCATAATATTACATGCAAATTTATCATTCTTACATACCATTATATATCTCCTCATATTGTAAAGTTGAACAACCACCAACGCGGTTACCAACCCTTCTCAACATATCTTCTTTCCTTCCTTAGTTTGAATCATTTCATTTGTTTAGAAAAAGAATTTATTTTTGTAACAAAATCTTGAAAGATAAGGTAGAGAAATTAATTTTAATTTCAATTTTTTTTATAACGAGTCAACTGTTATCGCGCTGTCTTATCACGAAAAAAAATTAAAATTAATACAGCATAGTAAAAAATGAAAGTTTATATCTTTAAAAAGTTTAGAAGATACTACAGTTATGAAAACCATTTGAATTACCCTACACTTGAATTAAATAAATATTGAAAAATGTCTGTTTATACTATTAAACGTCAATTAAGCTTTATTAATGTTAATGCAATTATAAACTTAAAGGGTGATGTACGGATGCGTCATATTAATTTCTGAATAATGAGAAACCATTCATTAATGACTTGAAATTTTTGCATTAAGGAGTAGTAATCTATTATATCTATGTATTATAATATTTTCAGTACTATGTTTTGCATAACATGTTCTCATGCGAGCGATTTTTTGCTAATGTTTTGATCACTCTTTGTGTTAACGATATCTATCGAACTTTTGAACCGATTTTAATGAAAATTTAAGTATATATTTTCCACCTCAATTCATTTCTCTGGAATTTGGCGTGATTCATTTTTGATGTACCAGAATTAATTGAGAACTGAATTTATTGTCTTTAAATTTTCATTTCCACAATAGGCTCAGTTTTAATATTCATTTCATTTATTCAACTGTATCTATTTTCTATTAAAACTCCTCAATATTTCTCAAGGAATTTTGGATTTAATGTTTTTTTAAGAAATTGAAATAAGTAAAAAAAGGCAAGATTAATCGTTAAAAATTGTTTCTATTTAAACATACAATGTTTCAACTATAATTATATGTACAAAAAAACATTAAAACATTATAAAATCTATATTTACACTAAGCGCATAATAAATTTCATTATGCTGGAATACTTTTACATCAAGATGTTTTTCTAAATCGAATGAATTGCCATTCATTAAATAATTTTGTCTTCTCGAAGGTTGTCTCTCGGAGAAATTCACATACCATAAAGTTTTAGGAACTGTGATCGTTTAACAATAAAAATTTGTTTCTACATAAAATATCACTAGAAAATACTTTGTACATGCGTGAAGGCACTAACAGCAGGGGGAAAAAAGCTAGACAGAATATGTACAGAATGCGCAGATAATGCAAAATTGGTTCACTCCTAAATAATTTGTGTGCTTTCACTTAATTCTATACGTTGGTTTTTTGAAATGCGCTATGAGCACGTGATATCTGTCCAAAATTTGAAAATCGTCCTTCGACTCGCCCTCGTTGTTGTTGTCGATGAAGGAGAACTTTCTGCTCACGATGTCGCGCAGCAGATCTTCCTCGTACTCTTTTTTCACGTGCTCGGGCATACGCTCGGTAAAGGGATTGACGGCTTGAACGTGCTCTGTTGAGAAAGAGAGAGAGGATTAATTTTTGTTTCGGGAATAAAAAAAATTGGATCATTTTATAAAGAGATTTTATAAACTTACTTTTCAAAATTTCTTGACTTTTGAAGATGAAGGTCTTTTCCCGATAGCTGCAGTGCATCACCTCGAACCCTGACTCTTCGATGATCTTTTTCAGAGTCGCTCTCGGATTGGCGCAGCGTTGAAAGTAAGGTATGTATTTCGAGATATCCTGCAAAAGTTGATTGATCGACCATTAATTATACGATGTAAAAAGTGTGTTTTTTGACGGTATCTCGATCGAAATTTCCGAATCAATAAGAGTGAAAAAAAAAATTATCGGTATCTTGTATTTTTTCGAATGAATAATCTATCGGATATTACATTCTATATAGTCGATTTCAAAATTTCGTATCAACAGGTTTTTAACGCGGAGAAATAAATGAATGAAATTCTATGCATCCGAGATAAACTCTAAAGTCACGACTTGCATATAATTTTATCGAATCGATGTTGTAAATTATTGCAAGATAAAGCGAAAAAAAAATTATAAACAAAAATATACCTTCATGTAGGGGTTGTACTTTGGATCCTTGTGCAGCTTGAGATAGCTCTCGAAGCCGGTATTGTGGGCTAAAAATAGCACCAGAGATTTTCCACCTGGGCGAAGCATTTGATAAATGTTGTCAAACACTTGTCTGCAAACACACATTAAAAACGAAATTGATTAGGCGACGGCAAACCCAAAATTTATATATTGTATATAGTATACGGTTCACAATCAGCCATATATCAACGTGACGACACATATATTATATTCTCCGCGAGGCCCACAGCATATGTAGTGGTAGTAGTAGCAAATTGGCGCGTATCGTTCGATTCGCGATTAAAAGGTTTCGACTCCGATATCTCTATGTTTTATATGCGTATTATGAATTAGTGTAATGGAAAAAGTACGAACCACACACGTTTTGTCACTCGCGCACAAGTGGCTACGTTGAGTGGAGTATATTTCCAATTCGCGCGTGCTTTTTTTTTGTTTACCCAGCGTTTATTTCGCATTATGGATTCGCTATTCTTCTCTCGCGTGTATTAAAACACGCGTGTGCGCGCGTACGATGTCAAATAATAATTTTTTTTTTTTTACCTGACGTCTTGACACCAATGCAGACAATAGAACGAGACGGCGTTGTCGTACGCGCTCACGAGGTGCTGCGGTAGATTTTGCGTCTCTATGTTGAGATTGATGAAGGAGAGCCGCTTCTCGTCGGCGTGCTCGTCTTGGGCGAATTGGATCATGGTTTTGGATATGTCGGCACCTATATGCGAGAGAAAAAACGGATTGACAGCGGTTAGAAAAATGAATCGAAAGTTGGAAAATTTCGAAGGGAGCTTTTTTGAACTTTAGAGCTTTAATTTCAAGTTACAACTCTAAAAAGACACATTATCAGGGTTTATAGAGAAATGACAACTTACCGACGACGGTGGCATCCTTGGGCAGACGAGGTAGAAACAGATCCCTGGTGACGACGGCCGGTCCGCAGCCGATGTCCAGGCAGACGCCCGTCATGTTGGCGATCTCGTCGCTGAATTCCTCGATGACGTCGCTCGCGTCCCGCGACTGCAGTCCGTGAGCTTTGACGTATTCCTTGGCACCGTTCATGACTGTCTCGTTGATGAAAACGAAGGATTCAAAAAAAAAAAAACCACCACAAAAACTTTGTTGACCGCGTTGAATTGTCAAAAAAGCTCGATCTCTCTCGGAAGAAGCGCAAACGGGAGTTTACGAACGAGTTGCAGTTAAGAGACTGAGACTGGTTGCAAAACCGGGCGCTTTGGTATGTGTATAAAAGGCGGGTTGTTGCTTGCTTGTTGTAAAAATCGAACTACCAAACCGAAGACTCTCTCGTGGTCGACTGTGTCGGTTCGTCGAGAGCGTTTCTTTTTTATATATACGGCCCCGGTTGTGCTCGGCCGTGTGTATGTAGACGCGATATATACCCAACACACATCGAGCTTCGCGAACAGAGACGTCGCTTCTCTTCTTTCCACCTCTCTTGAGAGAGAGAAGTCGCCGTCTCTCTCTCTCTCTCTCTCGCTCTCTTGCTCTCTGTCTCTCGCGAGACCGTATAATAATATTCGCAAGTGTGCGAGTATCTTCTTCGCATGTGTATGTGCTTAAGTTCGCTATACCTCTTTTTTTTGCGCGCGCGTACGTACTTATACATACTACGTACGTGTGTTAAGAGCACGAGTACGATCGTGATATATGGGTGTCACTCTTTCTCTCTCTCTCTCTCTCTCTTCAATTCTAAACACGTTGTCGGCGGCGACGAGCCCGCCCGCCCGCCGCCACACTATAACGCAAATGTGTGGGTATTATTATAATAATAATCTCCCCCACGTTGATAATAATAATTCTTCTTTTTTTTCTCTTTCTTTCGCCTCGATGCGCCATAATACGTGAATCGGCGATGTCGCTAATTATTCGCGGCTCGACGCGCGACACAAACACACGATAGGCCCACGCGATTATTATCTTCTGGGTGACTATCCCCGAGAGCCGTGTGTTTTTTCCCTTAATTCGAGACGTTTCCACGATCTCGGTCAAAATCTCCTCGCACTCGATATGTTAACGCGATACAACACTTCTTCCGCGATGACGAGCGGTCGCGTGTTTGTAATACTTGGGAATTCGCGCGTTCGCCCCTCGTGCCGCATGTCTGTGCATTGTACACATATACAGCATCATCTCGCGCCGCTCACATGTTCTCTCGACATGTGAGAGAGTATATTTTGTGCGATATGCATGCGTTTTCCGCGAAGGACGAGTATGGATTCATTATCAGCATCGAACTTGATAATAATATACGAGAAATATATTATATGCGTCACTTGAGAACGTAACTTTTGCAAGGTTCAATACGCACACACCACCACTACTTCGGTCAATTATTAGTATATTTCCCTCTCAAAGTTATTCTTTTATTAAAGTCTTTATCGGATTTCTCTCTCTGTCTTGTTACTAAATATAGCGAGAGAATTCCTTTTTACGGCGGTTCGCATTCGGCAGCAGCAGCAGTTTTGTATTTATTTATTTTTTTCTTGCACGTTTGTGTATAATTGGCTTGCCCCAATCGAGTTGTCATTGTGCTGCCGCTGCTGCTGGGGACGACAAAAAATCCTGAAATTCCATGAATATCGCCGAGAATAAGGAATTACATATTAGTCAATTTCTGCTCGATCATCGCTTTATAGCTATTTCTTCGACGAATAATCAAAAAGTTGCACGAACCCCGCGCGTACGGCGCAACCCATTATATTCGGGAAAAAATACATACACACATAGTAATTTTTCTGCAAGTCACGTGTCTATAAGTGCGAATGCGCAGCAAACGTGTGTAACATCTTTGACAAAAAAGATATATACATGTCATTTGGAGCGCGTACAGAGCGCAGAGATAATTCTTCGCTAGTCAAATTTATTTCCTATACCACCTTTCGATCGACAATGACGCCGAATGACGAATTAGCTGTGTGTGGTGCGGTTTACACACTTCAAATAGCGCGGGCGCGAAAAACAAGTCGCTCAGGTGATCATCGTCGTTGATTAACATAGAGGGAGGCGAATCGTCGACGACGGTAATTTTGGCATTAGTAAACGAATCGTTTTTTCATGTGTGTGCGCGCGCTGTTACTGCTGCCGGTGATTACTATCGATTATATATTTGAAAAAAGACTTTTTTATTCGAGTGCGGCGCGGACTTGGTCACGCGTAAGTCGCGTGCGATGAATCGGTGAGAACAAGTGCGCGCGGCACGCAGGCGGTTAATTTCTCGATGTTAATTTTAATGTCATTTTTTTGGGCTTTTTTGTTAGATTTAAGCGTCGTTATTAAACGTGGGAGACAGATTTTTCCACCCACTTAAGTAAAAACAAAAGAATACCTTATTGTATACCGACGTGACGTTAATACACCGCATCATACGATTAATAATGAATTTTGTACAGTAGTAATAATCAATCGTCGTCTCTTCGTATAATACAAGAAAGAGAGAGAAGCAATATCGTGTACAATTTGTAACGCGCTCCAATATAGATGTATACAGCATTTACTGCTATTGCAAATTATGTACATGTATTGCGCGCTGCAGAGATAATCGCGTCGTAATTATAAACTTGTACTTATCCACTATCGACGACGACGACGACGAAAATATTACGAATTACAATTTATGCTATTAATAGGGGGATAATGTGTATAACGCACATTAATTTTTTTACCCCACATTCGCCGCTAGAGATGAGTTTGTTGATGCGCAGTCGAGAGCTTGCAGCGGCATTAATTGCCATTTCCATGCTGATCTATGACGACGATGATGATTAATCCGAACTTTTGTTGATATAATCAATCTCATTGAGGATTATATAGTATATAAAGTGTTACGATTCTAATTCATTGACTGTGTTGCAATATGTAAAGAGTCTATATAGCTACTGTCGTATGGTATATTTACATTATTGACTTAAAGTTTTTACAAGTAAATACTAACTTCTCTGTATCGAGAGGATGATTTTTTCCATGGGTTGTATATCTCGACGATGATTAGGTAACGTTACGGCAGACGCCTTAGATAAGATAAATCATTATTGAGCCTCTCTCAACGCTGGAGGTACGAATACACACGTGATTTCCCTTTTTTTTGCAAAACGCTCGCGCGCCAACCACCACCACTGCCGTACATTTTTCTCACTTCTTCGACAAAAATTCTCGCGCTTCGCGGCTAATTTTACGCCGTTTTACATAATTTACTGCATTGGCGGCTCGCAGGGTCAAGCTGCGATCTTTGCTTTATAAGAGAATAATTTTTATCGATTCTAGGTCTTTTCGATCATCGCGGCGGCGGCAGGCAACCTTCGCGTCGTCGTCGTCGCGCAATTGTTGTGCTTTCTGTCCTCAGAGCATAGGTCGTCGCAGCAGCAGCAGCAGAAAAGAATTTTTGTAATAATAATGATTATTGTTACTTCAATTATGCGATAATGCAGAAAATCAGATTAGGATAATCACGCGCACGGGCGACAGGTTAGACTAAGCTGGGGTCACCGATACGGCACACACACACATAGTCGCGAATTATCGGCTGTATAAGAATGTGACAAGGAAAAAATTCGTTACGAGTATTTACAGTCAATACAAATCGCACGATAATTTGACGTCATTAGCATAATACACGTACTCCGATTTCGTATACACACGTATGAAGGGTGGCACAGGGTTATTACTACATAAACTATGAGAATTGACATTGGTCGGATTTTCCTCTGCTCATAGATGAACTTGCTGCCGCTGTGTTTTCTAATATAAACCACGCGGATCACATGTACTGCGATGCATTTTTGTCAAGCTAGCCGCTGAAAAATCCGCGGATAAATCACACCAGAGAGCTAAGCGAGCCAAAGGCCACTTTTGTTATTTCCGCGTATTTAGCAAGCTACAATATCTCTCAGTGACGATAAGAGACGACGGAGAAGATCTTGTAAAAGCTATGCTGCTGCGCGACCGCGCGATAAGACAATTAAGGCCGATCATCTCGTAATAATGATATTATACAAACACATATAAACTGCATTTAGATATGTAAGATGCTGTGGTTCCTTGACAAATTTCTTTCCTTCTTCTTTTTCTTCTTCTTCTTCTTCTTTTTTGTGTGTTTTGATTCGATAATTAAGTAAGCCCTCCTGGCAATTTACAATCGGGGGGGATACATTGTGTGTAAATAGTTTTTTGACTCTCGCGGGCCACGTCGTGATTCATCATTTCGCTATCGAGTCACGTTTCGCGGGGCACTGCTTCTTCTTCTTCTTCTCTCTCTCTCTCTCTCGCTCTCGGGTGCATAATAAATAAATAAATAAATAAATAAAAAGCGACGAGTAGAAAAAAAATAAGCGAGAGGACCGTTGCATACATATCTCGCATAGCAGATAGTAACCGAGAAATATCAAGTTTTGCACGTATACACCTTCGCTCTCGCTCTCGGGAAAAAAATTCATTATTTATTTTGAGGATAAAAAAGTCCTCTCCGATATATTGATTCTCTAGGCATATATACCTGGGCGCGCGCAAAATTATCACAGCTGAGAGAGAGAGAGAGAGAGAGAGAGAGAAGAAGAAGCGCGATGATAGCGACCGGAGAGAGAAGAAAAAAAAACGAAGAAAGGAAAGAATAAAAAAAAGCATACCGATGATATTCTGTGTTAACCGGTAAGTATGCTATACGGACTCTCACTCTGGCATATAAGCCGGGGAACGACCGGACCCGATGATCTCGGGTGTGTGTGTGTGCGGGGGGGGG
>NW_019641682.1:136824-140074 GCF_000599845.2 Trichogramma pretiosum
GGGGGGGGGGGGGGGGAGACAACAACCGATGCGCGATTGCGTGACTCAGGATAAAAAACGTCCCAAAAGACGACGACGGCCGGTGTGTGCGTATGCATTATTATTTATGCACAGGTAAAAGGAAAGGTAAGGAAAATACAACTGATTCATTCGATGAAAATTTCCGAAGAGGATCCGCGACGGTGAAACGATGTTATTAAGGGTACGTTCGTTTGGGCAAACATAATCGACTTCCGATTCGCGGATCCGAGAAGTTCGAGTCATAAGGTCAAGCGCCCAGCAGCAGCACTTCGTTTTTTTTTCTTTTGGGAATACCGGAACGAGCTCTCCCATAATATAGCTTACTCTCTCTCAGCTGGGGATCTCGCCTGATCTTGAATGACTGTCCCGTCTTCTCTCGGTATGACTCGTTTTGCGAGGCATGCCGATTCCTCCACCTCCAAGGGCCAAAAGATGCAAATTAAAATACACTGACCCAACGAGTTTCTCTTTCTTCCTTTCTTTCTTTCTCTCCTCCAAACTGCAGCAAAAGTGGCACGAAGTGACAAAAACGATTTCATCTCTGCTGAGCTCATCTTCCCTCGTATATAAAGCTTATACTGCAAATTGAAGCGTTCAAGGTCGCGCTCGATCCTCATATAGTTTAGTTTTTTGAATAAGTTACGTGCCTTTGAAAGCTCAAAGCTCGTGTAACAACGTAAAAGCTAGGCCAAAAGCTTCGGTATTTATGCTAATCCATCGGAAAAGGCCACAGCTTTTTTTATCTCTTTATTAATTATACGTGTGGGTCATTCAGTTCGGTTGACTAAGTAAACTAGTCGAAATTGATAATTTTCCAAGCTGCCTCCAATGGAAATTGAACTAGACGATAAGTGGTTAATCTTTTCGCAGAACTGTCCCTCGATACAGTGTTTCCGATTTTAATAATATTATATATAATATGATAATGATTCTGTTCAAATATTTGTCTATTACATTGGCCACGAAAAAAAAAGAATTACTATTTGATCGCGAAACCGTAGAGCAAGAAAAAAAAGAGTCGAGTGATATAATAATTTCCAAATGAAAATAAATGGGACTTTGATTATCGAATATCTTATAGAAATTGATAGTAGTTTGCACAGGTGTGCACCTATGACGTTGAGCACACACACATTTAAAAACGGGAGTTTTGTGAATTTTTTTTCTTCTAGAATTTTGTATAAGCGTGATGAAATATTGCAAGCTATTTCTTTTCAAAAGACGCATAATAATACAAATAGGCTTTTTCTCTCTCTGTGTTCGCATATATATGCTTCGCTACTCTCCGCGTTATTGATTTATTATTAATTCTTCTCCTTTTTTTTATTCGTCGTCGAGTGAAAGAGTTCGCGATTCCGCTGCTGCTGCTGCTGTGTAGAGACCAATGCGATGAACATTATTATGTAACATTGGACAGCCGTAGATGTATACATTACAACTGTTCCGACAGATTGATCGAAAGTAGTCGAGTTTAATTAATTATCAGATTATTCAAATTCTTTATTTGCTTTTATATGGAGAATGTTGGAGAGTGTCCAACGTGCGCGATTAATATAGGATATAGACATTAAAAAAGATATTTCATGAGTTCAAGGGATGAATTGGTGTATCAAGTATTTTACTGATTATTTATTATATTATTTTTTTTTTCATAATAAACATACGAACTTCCGCTGCAACGTAGAAAATCTATTTATACAATATTGCCATTGCGGGTATTTCAATAATTCAAACGTACAGTTTGTATACGATGTGTCGTATACATATACATTTTTTTTCTGCGCGACAATGAGGTACTACTACGCCAACGGATGCTCGCATTTACTTATCGATACCAGATCGTTGGGTGTATTTTTACCACGGAGTTAGTACGTCAATTAATTTGCATTCGCGTACGTATATACACTTGTAATTGCGTATCCTGTGATGTAAATAATGTACTTTTTTGCGACCGACGCGTATTCTTTTGATGCACAAGTACACGCCACAGGCGAGGGAGAATGGGATGATTGTGTTACACTTTTTTTTTATCACCGGCAAATCGCAGTTTAGACATAAGAAAGGAACTTGACGTAGGGCTCGACGTCGTCGTGTATCCAATGCGATGATGTTGCGTACATCGTGACCTCCGCGATACACACAAATATTGATTTACGTACATTGTCGAAAAGGACCTTGAATAAAATGTAAAATTAAGCATTTATAATTAATACGAACAATACTGGATTTCATTTGAAGTATTTTCACATGTGATTTTCGATGGAAAATGGATGTTATCAGTATTGATTAATATTTTTAAACGTATAAATTGCACAAAAACGAACAGAAGTTAATTTCTAAAAGTTCATGAATATTCAATCGTGATTAAAGACAGCTGTTACCACTAGAGGGCGAGTATTTTTGTCTGTAAATCTGCAAGTGGCAAAGTAAAAAAAATTGTATAAGACATAGCAAGGTTAAAGCTAAAATTAGTTTAAAAGAGTATAACGGTGTTATTTATATTAATTTTGATGCTTTTGAGACATGAAACTGAATTCTTCAACGTAAAGAAAAAAAGTCCTCTTCTTTGACATTCGTTTCAATGCAAATATGTTTAACAGTGCAGACGAAATCATCGCCAAAGGACGAAAAATCAATAAAAATTATATCACGCTCGATAAAAAAAAACAATAATAAATAAATGAATGAAAAAAAAATTAAAAACAAAAAAAATGTTTCGAATAAGAAGTCGCTCCTGAGATAATGTATTATCGCGCAAGGTCATCGTATCCAACGCCGATCTATTGAATTTCATTGCCAAGTTGTCTGCGAGCGATCTCTCCGAACGAAGCTCAATGATTATTTATCATTCTTACGCACTTCATTCTTAAAAATGATATAAAACATTAATCGATTTAAAGCTACATTAATGGCTCGATAATAAACTTTTTAAGTTCATTCACATCTCTCTCTCTCGTCGTTTCAGTACACGAACTTTTGCATCGCCGCACTTTATTTACTTTTTTGTCGTGAAACAAACATCATATTGCATTCTTTTCCGAAGTTGAGCATAACTGTCAGCTAATGTGCACAGAGAATAAATCTGCACTTGACTTTAGCGTTGCTTACAAAAGTGGGAACGTATTAATCTGCGCCGTATCGTAGATCGAGACTCTTATATTTATATTTCAATTTTTCGTCAAGTCAACCAGGGCCGTAACCAGAAAATTATTTCGGGGGGGGGGGGGGT
>NW_019641682.1:140114-209994 GCF_000599845.2 Trichogramma pretiosum
TGGGGGGGGGGGGGGGGGGGGGGTCTGACCCCCAAACTCCCCTCGCTGGTTACGGCGCTGAAGTCAACTATAGGATAATTGGACAATACCAAGCATTTATGATGCTATCTGCAAAGTAGTATATTAATCTGTTTTTTGCGTTTCTTTTTCGTCATTTGTTTAATGGAAAAAAGTATATCACTATAAGCGTTATCACATCGGTCAATAAGCATTATATACCGCGGGCTCAGCTAATTTTAGACAGACACAAAGTACGTATTGGCACAATGAAACGGAGTTAACATTATAGTGATTAAAACTGAATCGAATCGCGACTAAGGGTAGATTATATGCTGCCTGTAGACGAGCGAACGAGTGAAAAATAATGTTTTAATGCCGTTGCGTCATCGTGCGCGAAAAGCGTCGAAATACGTATTGCCAATTGCGAGTTCGCGACTCGCAGTGCACAAACGAATGTTTTCTCTATTTTGTAACGTTGCATTCGCGGCAGCTTTTTTTGAGAGCATACACAATCTTCGAGAGAAATAAACAGACCTTCGAAGCGGCGCAAATTCACATGCTATTCCACGTGATAATGCGATGCTGCACCGAGAGAGATGCGAAGAATCGCGCATCGACTGAGTTATGTTTTAGCGAAACTTTCCGGTTGCGCTAAAAACCATACACAAAGATGGTCGCGATTAAAAATGCACATTGTAATCTTTTTATAATCCCGTTGTTGCTTTCATAACATCATGTAATCGCATACTTACATATTATTTTGTTTTATGTTTTTTTTTTATTTTTTTGGCCGATCGTCAATAAATTTCTGAATACGATGAATAGCGATGACTTTAATTCTTAATTTGTTGGTTTTTTTTCACTATGAATTGTTTCGATATTTATGCAAGAATAAAAGAATGCAGAAATGGTATTGATGTTTAAATTTTCGTAAAAAATCGTTAAAATGTGCCAAAAAGTGCAAAGTCATTCCGTAGACAAAACAATATAGGAAATTTGATGACTTTCAAAAATCGATCCTTTATTACTGCGGGATATTTGCAATAACACTTTTCGATGTATAAAAATGAATAATTCTACAGAAAAAAGTTGTTTCCTCTTATCATTGGCTTCGCCGAGGTATATTAATAAAAATCATTTCGAAATAGAGAGCGAGAGCTACAACGAACTACTCGCAGATCTTTTCCTTGATAAAAGACGTATCTGTGGCGATTTTTCTCTTCTCTATATCTTTTCCTATATACTTGATCATCTTTTTTTTCTTCCTCTGGATATACAGCTTTTGTTTATATTGATATCAATGAATCAGACCGAACATTTTCTAAAATAAAGGCTATATTCCAAAAAAAAAAAAAAAAAAACACACACACACACAAAATTAGATATCCATGATGTATCACCGAAGTAGTATGTGCCTCTATTCTCGATTGCGTACGCACGAACATCGCATGAGTAAGGTTTTCAAAAAAGATGTACTTCCCGGCTCTGCTCTTTTATCAGAAGGTGTACAACAACTTGGCGAAAAATAAATCACACGCACGATCGCGCGATGGTTTTCAACTTACTATATATCGTTTGATTATATTTTTTCTACTATCAATTTAAATTTAACCCCGGTGAATCATCGCCGTCCTGCGCGCGAGCAAAGTGACTCATTCCTCGCGGCGTATCGTTTAAAAATTTTATTATTATAAAATTTTTGCCAACGCGAACAGGTAAGCATGATCGTCCGTTGCAGCAGCAGAGAATTGTTCCTTTTTTCTCTCTCTCTGCTGCTGCAGCCCGGCAATAATAATAAATGACAAGTTCGGAAGTGAGAAAAGCTCATTAATAAAACATGAATATATTATATAGCGCTTGGCATCGGTCTTTTAAGATCAACGTCTTGCGACGTTTTGACGTAGATATTCTTCTCTATCTCTCTCTCTTTTTCTTACTACGCGCATCGTTTCAACGCGACGAGTTGCCACTTTACATAACGCGAGAATGAACAATCGATCGTTTACGTAGTATTGCAAAGAGTACAAAATTCGTAGAAAAGTAGGATGCATCGTCATGCCGAGTGAGAGATCTAATTGTTAAATCGTACGATTAATGGTCTGTAATCTTTTTTTTCGGTACTCTGTGTAATCATCAAAAACCAACTTCAAAAAGAAGAAAAAAGAATTGACAGTACACTTGATTCTATCAATTGACATTTTTATCTTTATCAATGTTAAACGTTTCGGCGGTGTATTATAAACTCGAGTATCTAACGTGTAAGAATAAACTTCTTGCTCCCGTTTATTTCTTCGTATACGTGCAGAGAGAACAATCATTACAAATACCTTTGTAATACAAGACGTTATCGATTTTTGTCAAATATCGTCGAGTTCTTCGCAATATATCGGCTTCAAATTGTACAATAATGAGCAATTATCACGGTTAGCTAGCGTATATAAAAAAGAAGAATTTTTTCACAGTCGAAATATAAAAAGCCCAGGGATTTTGCTCCGAACATTGTGTGTCATGAAAGTATCCGTCATTTAAAATGGATATAGAGGTGCTTCTGGGCGGCTGGGATGGCATAAAAGAGAGAGAGGCGAAGAAGGGAATGCGGCTTGAAAGCAGCAGCACACTGGCGGGTCGTATATATAGAGAGAGAAGGAAAAGAAATGCGACGCAGAGGAGAAAAGCGCGAGAAAGTACCTATATAGCATCTACCTACTATACACAGCCTTTTACACAGCTCTATATACGTATTCCTTCACATTGTGAGCCAGAGAGAGAGAGAGAGAGAGAGAGAGAGAGAGAGAGAGAGAGAGAGAGAGGAAGAGNGAGAGAGAGAGAGAGAGAGAGAGAGAGAGAGAGAGAGAGAGAGAGAGAAAGAGGGGAAGTGCAGCAGCAGCAGAGAGCTTCTGGAGGAAATCCTCCAGGGGTGGAAATGCTGCGCGACAGAGTAGGAGGAGGAGAAAGAGAGAGAGACAGAAAGACACTTTGGTTCTCTCTCGACTTTACCTCTCTCGGAGTTTCTCCTCTCGGTCGCTTTAGATTCGTATATAGTGTATACAGAGACTCTCCGGGTATGTGCCTGTGCAGATATATAGTTATACTCGCGCGAATGTTTATTCCTCTGCAGGATTCCACCTTTTCATTACTTGGCTCTGTGCGCTGCCGCTGCCTCTGCTGCTGGCGGCGGTGGACCGATCGATACTTTCGAGACTATTGAGGGAATATAAAATGAAAACGTCTGAAAAACATAAGTTGGGCGAGGCGAGCTTTTTCTTCTACTTCTTCTTCGATACGATAATAATAAAAAACAACGACGAATTTTCCTCACTGGCGAGGTATAAATTTTTCAAAATTCAGGGCGGTATTTTTTCCGCGAGGATACAACAACACGAGAGAGCGAGTTTTTCCGTGTATATATTCAATCTTGCGTTAATGCTAAGAGCGCCGCTCGTAACTCGAAGTTTATTTCCGATATAACTTGGAATATGGCTTTTTTTCTTACTCTGATATTCTTTCTGCTCCTCCTACGTACGCGGGTAGCTATACTCGACCCTGGAATCGTATTTTTTTTTATTTACGTGCGAGTCTCAGGGTAGAAAGTCAATGTTCAAAGTTTTATTATTTTATTTTTTTTACTTCCTTCGAGGATACCTCGAATGTTCGACATTTTTATGCAATTTCGAGCAACAATTTGTAATAACGAGTGCATGTTTGAACTCGAGATGAGGAACATATATTCGTGCAAAAAATAAAAAACCCCAAGTTCTCTCTGCCTCGAAGAACCCAAGCGCCGCGCAGCAATCGCGAGTTCAACGACAAGTAGTAGAGCCACGTCTGCAGTCGGCCCCACCCAGTTGGATGCCGCTACTACTATACACGGTCCGTATGCGAAAGCTCGCGCGTCGCGTCGAGTACTACGACACCATTCGCAGGCAGTCACAGACGAATCAGCGAAATGGATGAGAGAGAGGCTCTGTGCAATTCCTGCGAATGTGCGAGGCCTCGATATGCCGAATGCAGCGTATATCCCTCCTCGCTCGAACCGAGTTGGGAGGATCTCTCTCTGGCTCTCTGGCTCTTTGTGCGCCGCGGCGCCAATGCTACACTCGAATCGGAACTACTACAGTGGGAAAGAGAGAAACTCGGGGCCAATGGCAGAGCAGTGTGACTCTCTCTCTCTCTCCATGGGTATTTCTCTGACTGTTCAGACTCGAGGCTGGCCGTATATGGGTTGTATCGCGTCAACTATGTTAAACACTTAAATTGTTTTTTTGTGGGTTCCTAATAAATTCGTGGGTGATCAAATTTCCATTTTCTTCATTGCATTATATTTTAATAAGGTATCTATGAAGAAAATATTAAATCTATGATTTTTTTATGTAAACCGACAAGCAAGTAAAATTTTTGCCAAAAATCTTGTACAAAAGCTCAACTCCCACTAAATATCGATAAATAGAGTTTTATTGCAAAAATAAAGTTGATCGTTGAACTAATTTTTTCGAGGTTGAAAACACTAATTTTAACCAAATAACTTCAGTTGTTTGTTGGTATCTAAGTAGACGTTGTAAAATATTGATTTATTTGAACAATTCGGCATTCTAATCAACTCTATGAGAGTCGACCTTTTTTAGTTACATCACGCCATGGTTATCGTAATACACCCCATATACGAAACAACCGAGCGTATTCCAACATAGCTCGCTGGATATAGTAGTATTTGCAAATGACGTTGGTAGAATTTCAGGCCAATGGGGAGCTCTCTGGTTCTGTTCGTATACCCTCTGCTCGATACTCTCGTGCGTAGATATAGCTGCACTCGCTTTATACTTCTCTAGATCTCTATGTGTACGCTCGCGGATATATACTCCGCATACATACATACATACACATTTATATGGCTCTGCGTTGCGAGGGTAATACGATTTCCCCTCTTTGAACTCGGTGCCTGCCCGACTCCCTCCCGCGCCCCTACTCCTTTTTCTCTATCTACTCCGACGACGACGACGTCTGCAGTACGTATGTACGTTTGCGTTCCCTCTCGGAGTGCTGCTGCTGCTGCTACTGCTGCTGCCTGGGTCGATGCGCTATCACTCGTGAGTCGTGGCTATATGTATAGCACGAAGTCCCTTTTGCACTGAATAAACAAAATTTCTGAGATAGCCATTCGAACTATTGGTGCATTTAGTGCTTTCTGTTAATATTAGAGTTCTTTTTAGATATGAGAATTCTTTTTATCATTTAAAATGATGCAATTGATGGTAATGGAAACTCAAACGAATTTTGAATTTAAAAAGAGACTTTATTTTGTATTTTTTTGCACATATGACATAGTAAACTAATGTGTATTTAAATTTTATGATACGTTTTACTAGTTTAATTAGGTGCCCACGGTTCTACTATCTTTATGTGATATAGTTATCTATCATACCACATACAAATCTGTGGGGGAAAGGGCTAACGAGATAACTCCATTTTTTCGAAATCGAGTTTATGACATGAATTACCTATATGTTATGTCTACTTTGAGGTACAAGGGCAAGAATAGACAAGTACAACACCTATCGTTAAATATAACACCGTGCCTAACGAGATAAGTCCATATTTTTTGCTTCGTATCGTCACTATGATGTGTCTTTCAATTTCACAAGTGCATAGTTCAAAAGATACCTCATAATAGGTAAAAATATCATAGGTACAGATCTTTAGTCGTGCGCTTCTAGCTAGGCCCTCATGCGTAACTTAAAACGTGTTTTTCTTGAAAAAACCAAAAATAAAGTTATCTCGTTAGCCCTTTCCACCTCAGGAATTATGAGGTTGCTAAAACGACCAAACATTACGCCTTATTTGTTCCTAGAACTTTGCCTTTTTTCTCGAGACTTTCGAAAAATTCAGCTAGACGCCATCTACAGGTAACTCGGGAACCATTTGATGTTTACTTTTAAAGGAGGTTCCCTTGCAAAGTTCACAAGAAGTACATTTATCAACATCGATAGATTTTTACCTCCCGAATCCAATGGTATAGCTCTTATATGCAAAATCTCAGTCAAGCAAAATCTCGAGAAAAACGCGATCAAAGTTTCGAAAATTAACATGGGAAACATAGAAATGCATGAAAATTTGAGCTACATTTACAATTTATAAAAAGAAATCAAAGTTCGCAGGGGAATGATTATACACAAATTGTAGAGAAAGTTCTCATCTTTTCAAAACCGTGTTTCAAAATAGAGGTAGCCAACCGTTTTTGCAAAATTTTCTTAATAAAAGACGCGAAAACACGACTTTTTCGGCTCGTTTTAGGGCTAACAGACGACAAGCCAGCTAACTTAACCCAAGTTACTGTCCGAACACTCAATTGACTAGCGTGTTACCCGAAAGAACCTCCATAAGGACGAGAATTACCTACGTCTCAGAGAAGATTTATAATAAGTAACGAACGTATTTTTAGGACTCTAATTTATATATCCATTGACGAGTTGAAAAATGTTACGCTATTGTGCGATAATTTCAAATATACGAATAATGTGTTTCCCCAATGTTGTGTATGAGAAAGTCTGTTTTTCTTTGTCACGTGGACGAAATAACACAACTTCCCCAATACTTTTGTAGGGGTGGAAATTGGTTGATATTAATCAAAATCTCCGAGTGCCAATGAAATCGATTCATTTTTTATGATATCGTTGGTATTTTTGCTTGTCGTAAGATTGTAATCAATTTGTAAGATAAAGATTTCGTTTTTGAAGCAATTAAAAAGCACGTTTAGGAAAGTGTTAAACAATTTATGTTTCATGAATAAAACACGTGATTATCACGTCAATGAATGCCTGATTCTCTGAGAAATTGAGTGTCCAAAAAGTTTTTTTTCCTGCTGCCATGATAAACAAGAAGTTTTTCATGCCAGTCCCAAAACTTTATCAGAATATTTGAGACCCTTTTCAGAGGTGCAAAATTGTGCTAACGATTGTCAGTCAATTGTGTTACTTGCCAAATTTTACTGAATGATAAGAAAAAAGAAATTGTGGTGCAAAATTAAACACAAATAATAAAATAATAAATAGAATAAAATGAAGATCAAAGAATAAAAGATTTTCGATGAAAAGAAACACAGCGAGTTCAAAATAATATCAATAGTTTAAATGATACATGTTCAACAAAATGAAGCTCTGAGACGAACATTGATTTTCGTAAGTACAGAGAGTCTTTTGTTACCAATCTTATATCCCGGCAGGGGCAACTGTATTGTGGAATTGATTCTCCGATGTTGGTCAGCTAGCGGCCACCAAACATAGACGAGATATTTTTTTTACTGCTGAACATTCAATTTAACATTCCAATACACGAAATGACGCAGGGAAGGCTCGAGTGTTTGTTAAAATTTATGAATAAAATAGAAACGACGTTTTTTTTATAAGTAAGCGGTATGCCGATTAATTGGCAGCGGTTTTCTGTAACTTTAAGGTCGCAATTATTTATAAAGTAGTTTTTAGATCCGAACCGGGTCGATACCGGATGGCGTCGCATTACATTATCCATGATTTCAGGCTCCGGGCTAGTTGTTTATATAAATAATCTTCATCTTCTGATTTCAGAAAAAAGCCAAATCATTCATGAATGTGTAGATCTAATCCACAATTTTTGCATATCCTTCTTCCTTTTCCTATTTTGAACTGTGGGGAATTGAAGGGTACGAATCGTAATCTCGTATTTTTTCCCAAAATTGTATCATCCTCTAGTCTAGCAAGCACGTCCAGTCTGTAGCCAGCTGACTGCAAAAATTTCATCACCTCAATATTATTCAAAAATATTAATTATAAATTCCAATGAAATCCTGAAACTCCAGCTAAATATTTTATTCTCCTTTAAATGTCATTAAATTCTATTAGAATTTCTGGGACCATCTATACACTTTTTTGAGAGGCTCGAAGTTGGCATTTTTAGAATTTTTTCAAAATTCATTAAATATCGCAGATGAATAAATAATTAATAGCTCAGTATAGAATAATTTAAACGTGAAAAAACGTAATACTTTCAGATAAAATTTATTTCAAAGTGATCTGGACCCTCCAGAGGTTATTTTTATAACAGAAATAGATTGTAAAAAAAAAACGGAAAACTCAAAATCTAATCGAGTTCGATCCGGACTTGAATTTCCAAAACTATTTGAATATTTAAACTATTTAAATAAAACCAAAAAAATAATAATCTCATTATTATTCTTTGAGTAAACATTAACAATCAACCCAGCGAAAACAATGTTTTGATTTGAATTGGATCGATTGGTCGACTACTTATATGTACACAAATCCGTCAGCATTCATCTTTTGTTGTTTACTCTAGTAAATCGGACAAATTAGTGATTATCGGCCTATTCGAACAGTAAGACGATACGATATATTATAGTGTAACGACTACAAAATTTCGGTTATTTCAAGAAAGAAAAAATGTCTTTGTCTTCGTACCCATGTCACCGTTGTAAAGTTTATTTTAGTTCCGAAGATGCTTCAGTGTATCACCATCGGCATAGTCATCCAAGCGAACCAGATCCAATCAAACTCGATCAATCACATCCGCCGTTGACCGAAACATCACATCGCGATGCCCGCGAATACGTGTGCGACGTGTGCCACGAAGCATTTACGCTTCAGAGCCTACTGACGAACCACCAAAAACTGTCTCACCCAGAGCCGTTAATCCACGAGTGCAACGTGTGCCACAAATTATTTTCAAGCCAAACAGATTTGATAAAGCACAAAGTAGGACCTTGCTGCAAAGGAAATAAAGTCGAGTGCGACATGTGCCAAAAAGTATTTTTAAGACCACCAGATTTGATAACCCACAAACAAAAATGGCACAACGAACGAATCAAGTACGAGTGCGATGTGTGCCACAGAGAATTTATATCTCAGAGCCGATTGTTGGGCCACCAAAGATTTTACAAAGGAAGGAAGGTTCACGAGTACAAAGTGCAGGACAAAGAATTTATGAAAAGATATTTTATGACGAAACACTACAACAGCAGTAAACACAGAGTTTGGAAGAGACTGTCCTCGTGAGTGGGGTACATTCATCAAAGAAATGGACTACAGAACTATTTGACAAGAGAAAGAGACTTGAGTCAACGTGTGCCAAAGAACACATTTATACAGAAATTCATTCGTTAGGTCAATAAAGATTTTTCAGCTGCTATCTCAACGGTCGAACCACTCATTCGGATTTTCATGAAACATTTTGGAATATTAGGTAATGGTTATCTAGAAAAAAATTCAATCGGTACGAAATAATTACGTCAACACGTATACCATACCGAATATTATTGTATTGATATTGATTATAAATTATACTGGCCAAACTGAAATTTGTAAATATTGTCAACAAATATATCAGCGGTTTAAAACTTTCTACATTAAACGTGTGTTTTCAAAATCAAAATTTGTTTTTAATAGTTTTTCCCAATGGTAGTAACGAAATACAGTTTCCTTAGATACAACACTAACTTTGTTAGAAATTTTATTTGAATTCTTTACGTACGATTCATATTGCAATTCATGAAAAATTGTAATGCCACGAGATTCACTCGTATTAGTACAGACAATAGCAGACATTTAATAATGTTTTCGAAAATCTTAATTTAAACTTTTGAACTCTTCTTCTGGAAAAAGAACTCAAAATTCTTATTCTAGCTGTGATCCATACAACATGAAAGCTTCTCAGGAAAGCTACCAGACAGCTTCAAAAAAGCATGCAATGAAAGCTTTCATAGAAGCTTCGTGACATTCGCAAGGACATTTTTATTGAAATTTTCTTAAAGCTTCCAGCTTTTTTTCAAAGCTGAAACCTTCCCAGGAAGCTTATGTGGAACCATTTTGGAAGCATCAATGAAAAATTGTGAAAAGCTTAATAAAAACTTACGGGAACTGTACGTGTTGCTACGAAAGTTTTATCAACACTTTTAAAAAGCTATCTGGATCCTGACTGTCATATTTTGTCAACAGGTGGCGTATACATGAATTTTTAGAAACTCGCAAGTGTTTAACAGAATAATTTCATACAAGTACCTGCTCTTTGACTGTTAATTTTATCAGTAGTTTTTCTGTAACCTATATGGGGATTGCTAATATATTAAAGAAAAAAAATTTTCTCAGTCTTGAGCTGCATCATGTTCTAAAAAAGTACGTTTGTTATACCTTTTCTTTGTGATTTCCCAGTTATTCCCACAGCCGTCTGGGTGCAATAGTTTCACTGCACGGAGTACACGGGCACTATGACAAATAAATTTATTTTTGGTAGAACCATACAGAGGCTACGATGGGCCAAAAAAATAAAAAACAAAAACGAAACCAAAAAAAAAAGAAAGAAAGTCGCACGACGTCGCATCGAACGCAAATCGATTCGTAAAAAAAGGAAATAGAAAGGGGTAAAAGAGACCAGTCGAGTAAAAGTATCTCTCCCAGGCCCCGGACCATCATACATGATCGCTATATGGCTTTATGGGAGAATTGTATTTTCTCGCATGCCAATTTTTGGTCTTTCTCTCTCTCTCTCTCTCTCTCTCTTTCTCATCGCGTGTACTTCGCAAAAAGGGGCGAGTAGCATGACCACACACACACGTACATGTACTCACAAAGAGTGTATAACAGAGCTCGAGCAAAAAAAGAGAAAAGCTTTGGGATACGTATATATATAGAGAGAGAGAGGAAGAGGGCGGCAGCAACCTTTAGTCTGGACCACAAACTTTATGGGCGGAGACCACGAACTCAGCAGCGCAACTACTACTGTTGCTAGAGCTGCAGAGCTAGCTCGCTCGCTCGCTTCGAGAAAGAAACTGAAAGAAAGCGTATATACCGTGGGGTAGATCGAAATGAGAGTAAAAAATCAGCAATACCAAGAGGTGGGTAAAGTGTGGAGAGCTGCTTCTGCCTTCAGCTTTTCTCTCGCTCTCTTCGTTGCTGCCGTTGCCGCTGCTGCTAGAGAGCCTCGAGTATTTAACAAAATTTAATGAAATATCGCGGCTTACGTGGATTATGCTGCTGCTCGTGAGCGAAGAAAATCTATGTACACGTATAAAAGCTCGTGTATATATGTATAATTTAAACGAAAGAAAGCCGGAGCTGACGCTGTTGTATACGACGAGAGAGAGGAGCAAAAGAGCCGACTCCCAGTTGATTGATTTATCGGAAATAGTATTAGATGATGCCACTGATTATTCGGATATCTCGGAGTGGTAGACGAAGAGAGCCGCCCCTCGGACACGCCACTCGTCCGTACACCTCTAGCTGCTGTCTCGCAGCGAGAGCCACCAAAAAGGATTATCTGCCTTTGTTGTTATAACTGGTATGTACCGGAGTCAAGCAGAACAGAGCCGGACACGTGGTTGTTGAAAAATTCCAGAAAGCCGCGATATTGATATTTGCTCGATAGTTGCTGCAGAGATGACGCATTGTAATGACAGATGAAAATTATCTCGTATCGCTACGAAATTCTAGAATGTTCGACATTGTTACAACAAATCGTAAAACTGTCGGTTGATTTCCTTCTTTGTACGTCGATTTTCATAAACATTAGCCAGTTCCGTGTGGCTGACGTTTATCATCGAATTTTGCTGAATCCATAGTTTTTCCTTTTTATGCATATAACTGCTTATTCAAAACTATAAAAGGAAAACGCGTTTTCTCAGTGAGCTTAAATTTTTACGTAATTTCCATCGAATTTTCTCGAAAATACAATACGAATTCATACTCAAAATAAGAAAATGAAAAAGTCCAAAGCTCTCGGTGAAAAACAAGGAGTACTCAGTAGAAGAAAGCTTGAGCAACGAAAGGAAGGGAGGGAAAGCAATACACATAAAGTTAGACGAAGAGCATAGAAGAAGTAAAGCGAGTATAAAATATAAGCATGTATACCTGTATGGAGTGAGAAAGGTACTGAATATGTACGCGAAAGCTGAGAACGACAGTAGCAGCGGCAGCAGCAGCAGCGTCAACGTTAGCAAAGTACTCGTAGGTGTACTTTGTGCGTTGCTTCGAGTTTTCCGTTTCACTGAATAAATTTCTTTGACTGCTGCTACTACAACTGCATTTATAAATGCACCTATACAGTAGTTTTTCCAAGCTCTTACTTATTTTAGGTTTTTATACAAGTCTGGCCACTCGCAAGACCACCGCGCCAATAAAATGAAAAGAGCGAGACGTATTAGGGCGTCTGGGAAAAGTGAAAAGAGAGAGAGAGACGACGACGAAAGCCGGTATAACGGAGTAAAAAAGAGAATAAGAGAGAGAAAGAGAGAGAGAAAAAGGGTTGGAAAAAGGCAAGTAGAGAGAAAGAGAGAGAACCCGACCGAGTGAAACGAGTAGGATGAAAGAAAAGCCCGCAGGAGGAAAGTCAGAATGGCAACGACGGACGTCGACGTCGACGACGAGAGCTTGTGGCGGTCGTGAAAAGAGAGTGGAAGAAAAGTCGGTTTAATGCGCTCGAGGGATTGGCTTGGGCAAAAAATTGTTGAGGTGTGTTGCCTGGGTGTAGTACTCCGGCTAGGTACCTATACGTGTATATTATATATATGTATGAAAGAAGCGGAGAAAAAAAACCGGCGGCCGAGGCGAAGAAAAAGAGAGTAAAAAAAAGCAGAAAAAAAAGAAAATAGTAGAGTCGAAGCTCTGAGGTGTAAGAGCGGTAGCTGCTGCCATTGCTTCTCTCTATATAGTGGTAGCTCGTGTCGTGCGCGACGACGACGACGGCGGCGCGAGTTGGCAGCGCGAGCGGCGCGCGCGTGAGAGAGTTTAAATTGATGTGGTCGATGCCTGAAATGGAATTTTTTTCTTTTCGCTGCTGCTGCTCTCGGTCTCTTTGGCTTTTGCAACTGGTCTTAACCTGCCTAATGGAATAGTTTAACCCAATATTATACGCGCCACTACTTTACATTGCGTAATCAAGTTCTGCTGGCTGCTTATCTCTCTCATTCTCATTCTCATTCGCAGTAAAAAAAAAAGATCGATGAAATCAATTTGGACGCGCGTATTATTTAGTAAAATTGATTTTTTTATTGTCAATCATCATCGGCTGCCGCCGCTGCTCGGGGGTGGAGCGAAAAAAAGATTGCAACATAAAAAAGAAAATTGCACGTGAAAAAGTTTTTCCCCTGATATATACCTCGTTCTTATATATATGTACGTTGGAGATGTGTGCACGAGCGAGGCAAGAAAGAAAGAGAAAGAGAGAGCTGGTGCTTGAAGCACTTCGTATTGAGCTCTCGCGAGCGATAAAAGAAAAGAAGTAAAAGCCAGGATATTCTATATAGGTATATATACAACATTTGCTGCTGCTGGGCGCGAGCGGGGAAAAACTACGAGGTTATATTGGAAAAATGCGCAAAAGACAGCAGGTGGATATAAAACAGACGTATATATACAGGTAAAAGAGCAAAAGAGAGAGAGAGAGAGAGAAGAAAATGCTGGCTTGCTTGCTTGCAAGCTCGAGCCGCTCGAAAGAGGAAAAGCTTTAACGTCGTATATTTAGAGGAATTTCCACCACCGCTTGGCTCTCTCTCTCTCTCTCTCTCTCAGCGTCTGTATATACACTCCTACGAGTTATTCTCCTCCAATTTCTCCTCGCTCTCTCTCTCTCTGCTTTTGCTTTTAGAGCTGGAGCTTTTCTCTCTTACTCTCTCTCCTTTGCAATGACAGATACAAATAAACGATATGGTGCAAGCGCCTCCTCCTTCCTTTTATGTGTGTATGCCCCCCTCGCCATGCAGCAGCCTCTGAACTAAACTTCTTTCGTGTGCATATTCTCCTTCGCCACTGTAGACGTCGTCGTCGTAGTCGCGAGAAGTGGGAAAACTTCTCTCCCTTCCACGCACCGGAGGCAACCCACTACTACCTCTACCTCACGAGACTCTACGACGACTACGAGTGAGGCGTTGGTAATTGCCACCCCTGCGCACTGCACACGCGAGAGTAGAGAGAGAGTCGAAGTGAGGGTTTACGCCGTTGCGTCCGTTTGTCAGGCACGTCTTTCTCTTTCTCTCACGGTGACTATATGTATGTGTGTGTCTGTGTGTGCACTTATATACCAGAGCTTCTCGGAGATATGTTGATGCTAAATTGCACCCGAGCCTCGTTTCGTTGTCGTCGTCGTGCGCGTGCTACAATTTTTGGAGAACAAAAGTCTGAATTATTTATCGGGAAATAAAACGCGTGAAATTGCTTTTTGGTGGAAAAATAAAGTTGTGCATGATTGTCACTTGTTTTTTTTTTTTACTTTTTTATTAAGTATCGAGCTAGATAATGGTTATACCACGAGCTAAGAAAATTAATGCAAATACATTAATAAAAAACGAGTTAAGAGAATTAAAACAAATACACATTTATTTCTATGTACCAAGAAAAATACCGGAGCAAAAATTACTTGGAAATTCTTATGAAAATAACTATGCCGAGAGGGAAATTTTACTATATGTTTTTAAAAATTATTCCTCCAGTTACTTTGAGCTCAGTATTTTTCTCATTATAATTTATACAAGTTGTCTTCTCTTTCGTAAAACAAAAAAAAAGGTCAAAAGCAGAGCTGCAGCTCGAGTCTCCCGGCGACATCGTTTCATTCCACTCGAAACTCTCGCCATGTTGGTTTCTCTCGACTATTTGTACGTTTATATAACACACAGCCAGCAGCAGCCTCGAGTGGCAAAGTCAGAGAATCATGGGTCACCAGCAGCAGAGCAGCTCTCTCTCTCTCTCCTCAGTCATAGTAGCATATAGCCTGGAGAAAGTATAAGTAGCAGCTAGCCTAGCGGCGGAGTGGAGAGTGAGAGAGAGAGAGAGAGAGAGACATGGACTGGGTGGAGTCGCGAGACTCGAGAGTCTAGGTGCCTCCGACGCCGCTGCCGCCGTCGCGGCAACGAATCGTATTACAAACGTAGAAACTCGCCTCGCGGCCCGCGCGACCAATGTGCGACTGCGCGCCTATATACCGACGCAGGTGTACGCCTCCTCTGCTGCTGCCGCTGCTACTTTCTCGCTTTGTTTCTCCGAATTTGTACTATATCTATATGTGTGAGTGTGCGCGCGGTGGCACACAGCTATATACCAGTTGGGTATGTTATAGAGGGAAGAGGGAAAGCTTTGCATTTCCAGCAGCAGCGGCAGTTCCAGAGCAACGCCTCCTTCAACTCCGTTTCTATGCACGTATGCAGATTCGCGACGACTCCGAGGCGGTACCACCCTCTTTCACATTGGTTAACCAAATGTACATTAAAGTTTGTTGTTTTTTTTTCATATCTAAAACATCCCGTGGCTTTGCATTATTATTACAGAAATTCAGAATTTGGAAAACTGACTATTTCATTGTCTATGCAATGACATATTTGCTCAAAATAACCCTCAGAGAAACAACGAAGAGAATTTGAGACGATGTATTTTCTACTCGGTATACGTAGAAGTATAATATCGTGAAAATATTTGAATTAGACGAGAAATAAAAGACAAAGTAATATAACAGGATAATTGCTATATGCTCACAGCAAAGAAAGAGAAAAGCAGAAATGGTAACAGTGCAACTACACAGACATATTTATTTTCGTTTTTTATTGTTTTTTTCGTTGTCGTCGTGGCGAGCAAGAATGTCAGCAATATCAGCAGCAGTGGCATATCATCAGAATATAGAAGCAGCAGTAGCAGCAGTAGTGTCAAGAGCACTACACAGAGACGGTCGGGTGCAAATATGTATACGTATATATATCGAGCGGCGGCAGAAGCAGAGGTTGCACGCGTTCGTTCGTTCGCTCGCTCGCGCGGCAGCGTCGGCGGCACGGCACACGCGAGTGCCCGGGGCTGAATCGACCGGGCCACGACCTCCTCCTCTTCCTCCTCTTCCTCACCAACCTACCTCCACCTCCAGCAGCAGCAGCAGCTCTCTCTACAACTCCTCTTTGCTTTCTCTCTGTTGCCCCCTTCGAACGTCTCTACTACTCCTGCAGAATTCTCCCTCTCCTCCCTGACAAGTAGTAGTAGTAGCGAGCGCGTCTACTATTTCTCTCTCTTTCTTGCTGCCTACTCCGCACAACTACTGCTGCTGCTGCTGCTGCTTCTGCTTTTGCTGCCTTTCTCTCTTTTCACCTCCTCTCTTTCTCCTGCAAGCTCTCTTCCTCCATCACCGGCGCGCTCGGCTCGTTTCTTACTCGGAGCTTGCATACGCACACACATCAGCGTCGCATTTAGGTTCTTGCGCTTGTTATATACTTTTTCCTGATGAGCCGTAGTAGTTGATTCAACGTAAAATTTAATTAAAATTTTTTCCTTCTCGAGATCATGGCGTTTCTCATCTTCTTATTCGTCGTTGATGATAAAAATCAACAGCAAGAAAAAGCATCGCAACGATTACATCTCGAGATGTTTTAGCTGCACTGTGTAAAAAAGCTCGAGAAGATGCAGGCAGCAGCATACACAGTACATAATAATAATATAAACGAGTTGCCAATCTACGACAGCAGCGAGCTTTTTTATTCTTTATTTTATTTTTTTTTATAGCTCCGAATATTAATATAATTCCACAAAAAGAAAATTCGATTCAACTGCACCTTTCGACGAAACTCGAGCTTGCAGTGCGTGCGTATACGGTCAAAAACTCGAGTCACGTGATGCGTGCAGTATCGACGTGCGTTGTGTAAAGGGGCGAGTGCGCGCCGTATGCGTAATATCGTAACGCATTACACGCATTACGTAGTTCTATAGGTGCACGAAAGCAGCGGCATATAATCGTCCGATGCGCTCTACGCTATACACGATGCGATTGCGTGCGACTGTCTCTCTTTCTCCCTCTCTGTCGATGTACGATACGTGTATGTACACACGCGAAACGGCGCAAGTTTGCCCCGCCACACGCGCTACGTGCGTTGCATTATATACATACGACGATGCGCGCAATATCGACTCCTGGCACACGTACGCATATATAGATAGTATAGAGCTTTCGAGTCGCGCATCTGCGTGTATTTCTGTGTGTGCTTGACTGAGTATTCCCGCGCTTATATATCTGCCGCTGCTCCTCGCGATTTCTGTCTCGACACTCCCTACGGCGGCTGAAATTCAACTAATGCTAAAGCCCGCGCGGATAGCTCGACAGAGAGAAAGAGAGAGAGAGAGTATAGGCAGTTTATACCAGTAGTAGTAATAGTAGTGCTGCGGCTTTACGCGAGCTATTCTCCTCGGGGCGTTATTCGCGCGCCGGACGTGGCACGGCCTTATACTACTTGCTTATACACACACAGCGCAGGCACTGCTAAGAGCGACCGATCTATACCCGAGTGCGCAGAAACTCACAAAATCCATCGGACGCGGCGCGCCCGAGATTGCGCGATTTTGTGCGCTTCGCTCGGCTCTTCTTCTTGCGCGTGTTTCTTAAAAGTACATGCGAGTACTTGCGGCATTTATACAGCAACGCGACTATACGAGCCAGCGACATCGCTCGCGTACGATCCTCGCGTGTGCGAGTATGGAAGGATTCGTGATCGTCGCAGCTGTCTATGTTTGCAAGACATATCATTCGTTCCCTAATAACATTCAAAACGCTACTTTGACCTATGCAATTACTATTTTGACTTTGCCACTTGCAGATTTTCAATTATAAGATACTCGCCATCTAGCGGTGCAGGCAGACTTTAAACACGATTATATTGACATACAATTTTTTTTGTAAATCAAGGCAAAATAAAACTAGAATTAAAACATTAATTTTCTATTAACGTGTGTAAAATCGAGTATAGAATTACATCAATTTTGTTCATTTTTTCTTCAAAAATGTATGAGATCATGTTTGAACGCATTTTTGGTTCAGGTATAGCAGCTTGCTTCATGTCGAAAAATGCATAAAGAAGCGTGAGATGGTCGTCAAAGTTGATTCTACATTACGCTATCGTTTGATCTTTTGAAACGCTTGTGCAGTTCGGTCGAGCCTCAAGTTTTCGTTTACTTCTCAATAAATTTTTGATTTATACAAATTAAAGAATAAAGTGTAGATAGACACTGTAATCAATTAGTAAACACTACTTTTACTTATATGATAATTTTGACTTTGCCACATGTAGATTTGTAGACAGAGGTACTCGCCATCTAGTGGTACAGCTTCAAGTGGATCAATAGTTTTCACACTTCCAATAACTTTTTTTTCATTTTCTACTTTTGAATCGTGAGACTTTCGAATCGTACTTTGACTCATACGAGTATCCTTTACTTTGCCACTTGCAGATTTATACACAAAAGATACTCGCTACCTAAGGGTGGAGGCCAGCTTTACTTACGATTGAATTTTCTTAAATTGTTATTAATTACTACTCATTCAAAATATTTAAACCTAAATGTAGAATTGAATACCTTTGTTAATTTGAGCTTTTATAGTGTGTCACATATCATTGAATCAATGCTCATGATTACTCCTTCGCCAGTGCAATAATTTTTGACGAGCAATGAAAACAATGTAAATAAAATTATTGTCATTTTCAAACCTCTCACATGTTTCTCAATGATTCAAAATGCAGCAAGTAAAGCATGCACACAACATCCGTGAAGAAATGAAGCAAACACAGACTCTTTCGTCTGCAATATTTCATGACTATCTCACGAATGTACCCAATCAAACACTCGAGAACATCACTTACATGCATACGTATCTCGTTTGTGTACGTGTATGTCTGTGTGGATATCCCAAAACCGAGTCATACAGTGCAGAGCGAAAGAGTTTCGCGCAGCAGAGAAAAGAAGCCATAGGCGCGCGCGCATAAAACATCAAAACGACGCGTTCAACCGAGAGTTCGAGATGGAGAGACGCTCGCCACACTCGAAAACAAAAAAGGCGATTAAACGAAAAGAAAAGCCTAGTAGCAGTAAAAGAGTGTGGAGAGTGATAAAAAAAAGCGACGAGTGGCTCGTCGCGTGCGAAAACACCGGCTAACCTTACACACACTTGCTCTCACTCTGTATTTTATATACACAAAAAAGAGAAAGAGAGAGAGAGACAGAATGAAAGAACGAGGAAAAATGGTAGAAGAAAAAAGTTATATGAAGAAGAGAAGGCAAACTGACGCACGTCTCTCTCTCGCTCGCTCACTCATTCTTTCTTTTTATATACACATATTACGCTCTGCATACATATGATACGCGCGCGCCGCAGTCGCGCTGGGTGACGGGGTTCGCGCCCTTCGTGTGAGCCAAGTCTAGCATCCTTGTCAGTAGTCGACTCCGGCGCACGACTACGACGTCGCAGCAGCGGCAGCTAGCAGCTATAGCAGTATGAAAGGGTTGGTTGGTCGGGAAATGAAAAGTATAAAAAGAGAGAAAAAAAGGGAGAAGGGTTAGTGGCTTGTGTGCGTATGCATGTATATAATATATACTCTACTGTGCTGTGTGCCTGGGCGCGACAAGTCGACTCGCTTCGCCTTTCATCACACACACACACGAGTTGTTGGACGTGCGAATATAGATTGAACTGCGGCGCTTCCAGTGCTGCTTTTTTTTATTTATTTATGCATATGAATTTCGAATGCGTCGCGAGAGGCAAATGTCTGTGTGTAGATCCATTGCAGACAGTGAGAGAGAGAGAGAGAGAGAGAGAGAGAGAGAGAGAGAGAGAGAGAGAGAGAAGTCTCTCGCTCGTCAAACAAGGCGCTAAGCGGATTCGCGCCGAGTAGCTTAATCGGCGAATCTTGATTTCCGGCCCTTTTCATCCGTGCGGTTGCGTGTGATCCTTTGCTCGCGCCTCTCTCAACACTTAGAGAGATGACTATCGGGCCTTTTCGAGCTTTCGAGTGTTAGTTCTCTCGCTCGTTTACTACTACGCGCGTGAAAGGGATCAAAGCCAGTTCGCTATCTCCGGCGGCGGAGCTTTTGATGTTCCGCCGCTCGCGCCCACGCACAGCTGCCGCCGTCGTTTTTAATCCAGGTCGTATTTAGCATGTATATAATACTCATTGGAATTTTGATGACGTTAGTGCTATTCCCTTGTTCCGATGGCTTCGAGCTGATCGTCTATGCATTTCTATTTTCTCGACCCTTTTGCTTAATAACATTCATTGTTATCGATCAATTTTCCAACGTAATTAAATAAATGTCTATTTATATTTTTGTACTTAAAATTTTTCCCCATCTTCAAATGTCAACTTGCTACTCATAAAGTTATACAGTTGAGCGATGCAGGGATGAAATCGATAAGACATTTGATTCGACGGACTACTGCTAGGTGGCACCAGGACGATTCTGTTATACTACTTCGAAAGTAAAAGAGTGAAATAATCGTAACGATAGCTAGACTAGTATAAATATTTATCTTAAAATGTTTGTAAGAGAGGAGGAAATTTTTATCTCTTAAATTTTAATATACATAATTTTTTTGACAACGAATATTATTAACAACACCCGGAGGAAATCCTGAAGAAGGAGCTTTAATTCCATCCAACTTAAATAATTCGGGCCACACTCTGTTTATGAGATGACGAAAAACAAAGACGCGCCATCTATGTATTTGATTTCAAACTAACATGTGGTTACATAATAACGATGTAATAAAAATATGTTTGTGTGTGAACAGCACTAAAAAAATTGTATACATCTTGTGAATAAGGTAAATTCCTAAGGTTCTACTAGCCCTATGCCATACGTGATTTCATGAGCATTTTTAATAAGCCGATAATGCTTATTTATACTTACAAAATAAGTTTTGATTTTTTCTCACTTATGTGAAATTTTGACGCACGAAAGCCATCGTACTATTGCGACGATCTCGTCACTCTCTATTCCAAGGTGTAGTAGCGACCACAAGCTACCGGTAGGCGAGGAAGACAGAAAGACGTAAAAAGTCGCGAGAGTCTAAGCATCAAGACGTTAAGATTCGACGTATTTTCGTAGATCCATGACATTACGGCTCGCGTTCGGATCAGTAATTACACACATGTACACTCAAACTAATCGTACTCGCGTTGGAATTAGAGTCGTGCAACGCGTGCGCTTTTCAAGTTGTATTCAAGTTGTAGTATTGCTGGCATACGAACTTTTCTCAGCGCATTTTTGTAACTTGGATTATTAATAATTAATTATTAATAATCTCACGGATTATTAATTCATAATTATTTAAAGTATAACTCACTTTCACATTGCTTCATAGTTCCCGTAATCGTATTTTGACTTACATAATTATTTTTGCTTTGGCACTTGCAGAATTACCGATTCAGGATACATGCCATATAGTGGTGAAGGCTGGATTTAATTACCAATGCGGTAAAAAAGTTATATGTCTTTTGATGGAATAAAATTTATTATTATACAATTATTTTCACTTTGCCACTTGCAGATTTATAGAAAAAAAGTACCCACGCCACCTAGCGGTCGAGTGGCCAAGAATATGATGAACTTTCGTACATTTGCTGAGCAATTAACGCAAGAAACAATATTTAAGTATTTAAAGTTGAGTGAAGAATGATATTCTATTTAGTGTATGCGAATTGCACTTGCATGCACTTCTTATATGCAGCTTATGCAAACACAAAATCAGTAATTATACGTTCGTTTTTAACAAAAATTTCATGTAAAAGTACCTGAAATCAGTGTTGCAGGTAGTTGATTGATTATTCAATTGAACTTTATAGTTAACTGATAACTGAACAATTCAGTTATAAGTTAATAATTAAAGAACTGATAACTAATAATTCAGTTAAAAGTTACTCAATTATTAACTTATAACTGATTGAATTAGTTATTATTTACCAGATAAATAACAGGTAACTGGTTGATTCTTTTATAAGTTATTATCGATAAATTAACAAATGAATGATTAAGTTTTCAATTACTAAACTGGTGACTAGTAACTGAATCAATCAGTTATTAATTATCAATTACTGAGTTAATTATCATAAAAATCCGAATAAAATGTTTATAAAATGGAACACACATAACAGTAATGATAACGTATGAATATATCGAAAGTTAATAAAAAATGACATGAAAATGTCTTTTATTTATATAATTTATTAATTTTCATTAATATCTAAGTATTGAACATCTAAGTATTAAATTATTATAATAATGGAAAATATAAAAATAAAATGATATTTTTTTTTACAAAAAAGTTTTATGCTATTGGCTTTACAGAGGACTCGCTTCTCAAACATTGTTAGTGACAATCGATTTCATTTTGGGATGTCCTATAATGCAGCATGCGAAAACAGTCTTTCCACAGGCGCTGCAGATGATAGTAATGTGTTGTGCTGTATGAATATCATTTGCACCCGTGGAAAGTTCTGTAAAAGCTCTAAATGATTTGACTTTGATTCAAGTATAATAATAAGTCGTCAGTTTCATCAATTTCAGGTACTAATGGAGCTTGATATGCCTCATAATTTTCCCTAGCGGAAATTTTTTTACAAATAAAGTGCATAATAATATTGTGGAATGAAATAAAAAGTAAAAAAGTGTAAAAAAATGTGAGGTTACTAACGATTTCGGACATGTGATACGTTTTTCTACATTTTTTTACTTCTGATTACAGTTTGCTACATTTGTTTACCGATCATTAAAGAAATGAAAACCCCTATGAATTCAAGCTCATGAAAGTTACATGGAGAAAGTAACAAAGTGTAAAAAAAACACTGTAATAATAATAATCACTGTAATAATAATACATCTGTAATAATAATCTTAAATGTTACAATTTTTACGTATGAATTCGCGGTTCAGCCCGCACGTAATCGCATTGACAACAGCGAGTGATTTTCGTGAAGAAAGTCGATTCGCTCTAATGCTGCAAAAAGCATTATAAAATCAACATAGATGTACTAAGGAGTTCTAAGATGACTGAATTTGGATTATATACATGTCTTTTATAATTTGTCTGAATTTATTAATAAAAATCAATACATTTTTTTCACGAGAATCATTTGCTGCGGTCGATGCAGTAAGACACGGAAAGCATGTTTAAGAAAATGTAAAAAAAGTGTAAAAAATATAAAATATGTGATTTTATGCTGCATTTTATAATGTATTGACTGTCCAAAATCGTACGTAATTTTATATTTTTATACATTTTAAAAATACATAGTATCAATGCTCAATTATATTATACAATTAGACTACCGAAGAAAAAGATGAGTAAAATTAAATTAAATAAATGTATAAATAAAATTTCATTCCCTGATGAGTTTTCAATCACAAGGGGAGAGGAGGATTTTTGGCCAAGTAACCAAAGTAACCCGACTAATCGAGGGGAATATTTTTGGCCGAGTAACTAGGGTAACCCAAGTAACCCTAGTAACCCAAGTAACACAAACAATCGAGGGAAGGATTTTTGTCCTAGTAACCCAAGTAACCCAAATGACCCAAGTAACACAACTAATCGAGGGAAGAATTTTTGTCCGAGTAACCCAAGTAACCCCAAGTAACCCAAGTAACCCAAATGACGCAAGTAACACAACCAATGAAGGGGAGTATTTTAGCCGAGTAACCTAAGTGACCCAACTCACCCAAATGACCCTAGTAACACAACTAATCGATGGAAGGATTTTTGGTCCAGTAACCCAAGTAACCCAAATGACCCAAGTAACACAACTAATCGAGGGAAGGAGTTTTGGTCGAGTAACCAAAGTGAACCAAGTAACCCAAATGACCTAAGTAACACAACTTATCGAGGGAAGGATTTTCAGCCGAGTAACCCAAGTAACCCAAATGACCCAAATAAAGTAACCCAAGTAACCCAAGTAACCCAAGAAACCCGAGTAACCCATATAACCCAAGTAACCCAAGTAACCCATATAACCCAAGTAACCCAAGTAACCCATATAACCCAGATAACCCAAGTAACCCAAATAACCCAGATAACCCAAGTAACTTATATAACCCAAGTAACCCATATAACCCAAGTAACCCAAGTAACCCAAGTAACCCATATAACCCAGATAACCGAAGTAACCCAAGTAACCCAGATATCCCAAGTAACTTATATAACCCAAGTAACCCAAGTAACCCTGATAACCCAAGTAACCTAGATAACCCAAGTAACCCAAGTAACCCAAGTAACCCATATAACCCAAGTAACCCATATAACCCAAGTACCCAAGTAACTCAGATAACCCAAGTAACCCTAATAACCCAAGTAACCCAGATAACCCAGATAACCAACGTAACCCTAGTAACCCAAGTAATCCAAGAAACCCAGATAACCGAAGTAACCCATATAATCCAAGTAACCCAAGTAACCCATATAACCCAGATAACCCAAGTAACCCAAGTAACCCAGATAACCCAAGTAACCCAGATAACCCAAGTAACCCAAGTAACCCAAGAAACCTATTTACCCAAGTAACCCATATAACCCAAGTAACCCAGATAACCAAAGAAACCCATATAACCCAGATAACCCAAGTAACTCAAGTAACCAAGGTAACCAAAGAAACCCAAGTAACCCAAGTAACCCATATAACCCAAGTTACCCGAGTAATCTATATAACCCAAGTAACCTAAGTAACCCATATAACCCAAGTTACCCGAGTAATCTATATAACCCAAGTAACCCAAGTAACCCAGATAACCTAAGTAACCCGTATAACCCTAGTAACCCAGATAACCCAAGTAACCCATATAATCCAAGTAACCCATATAACTGCAACTAATCGAGGGAAGGATTTTTTGGTCGAGTAACCCGAGTAACCCATGTAACCCAAATGACCCAAGTATCACAACTGATCGAGAGAAGGATTTTTGGCCAAGTAACCCAAGTAACCCAAATTACCCAAGTAACACAACTAATGAAGGGGAGTATTTTTGCCGAGTAACTCAAGTGACCCAAGTAACCCAAATGACCCTAGTAACAACTGATTGAGGGGAGTATTTTTGTCCAAGTAACCCAAGTAACCCAAGTAACCCAACTGATCAAGGGGAGCATTTGTGGCCGAGTAACCCCAAGTAACCTAAGTAACCTATGTAACCTAAGTAACTCAAGTAACCCAACTGAACTAGGAGCCACTTTCACATTTTGGAATGATAAATATTAGGAATTACGAATATTTGGAATACGGCTGTGCAAGTATCCGATTTTTCGAATTTTACTTACGAGTCGAGAAAAAATCGATTCAATAATGGTCGTAGGAGTGTCATTTTGTTCAGTAGATGGAAAAAAATGACAAACGGAAGCATTTTCAGATATTTTAATTAAGTATACACAATTTGATAGCAATATATACACTTTTATTCATTAATATAATATGATAAAATTGCAGATTATGCTAGGATATGGTCTGAAAAAAATGCTAATTTGGTCAAACGGTTCACATGGAAAGTTAGGGCACAGGCAATTTTAAGATGAAACATAACTGTCCAGGAGTTAAATGATGAAAAAATCCCCCAATATATGTAATAAAATTAGTCTTATATCATTGATGCCGTTTCAAACTTTTTGATCAATGAAAAAACAGCAATTAAATATACATTTTTTCGATATCAGACCTAGGACAATTTTAACTTATTTTAGATAGCCGCACATAGTAAAATACGCCAAGTTCATCATAACATTTTATAAGTTTCACTCGAATGTTAGTCCACACTAGTCTTAGTTTCTTGTGGTGACTGGTGACTAAGTTGATGATAAAACTCACTTTTCACATGAATATGTAAAATTTCACATTAGAAATTAGAAATTGAATTATATTACTCATATTTATTACATTTTTTTCTCTCTATTATTTGACACTGAAGTTTTGATTGTAAATAAAACTAAAATCACTGAAAATATATCACTAATTCAACGAAATAATTGGTAACGAAATTTTTCAATTAGTTAAAAAACAATGGTAATTGAATAATTTAACCATCAGTTACTAGTTTAGAAAAAGGTAACTGAATAATTCAATTATCGGTTACTAGTCAAGTAACTCGTGAATGAATATTTCAATTATCAGTTACTACTTGAAAACCTAGTAAGTGAACACTTCAATTATGAATTACTATTTTAAAAAGTCACAACTTAATTATTCATTTGGCTGTTACGTGATTAGTAGCAGATAATTAAATAATTCAACTAGCAGTTACTAAGTAGTAATTGATAAAATTTGCAACACTGTCTGAAATAAAATTCAGCATCGGTTACTTGAATTTCACGCCTGGTTTTACGTTAAGTCTTCATTGTGTTGACGGTTTTTGAAAAAGATTATATCCATTGAAAATAATATCGATAAACTATTCCACCGGTCTAATCTAGACGAAAAGAAATACTATTATGAATTATGAATAAAAAAAAAATTATTCGAAGTTTTTGTAAAGAAGAAAAAGTTTATCTACAGTATATTTTATTTCTAATGAATATCATTGTTATTCACGTTTGGATGAAATGTTGACACAAACATATTGCTGAAATATAATCTCATAATCGTTTCTTTATGGCTATCAAAATTAATTTATTGGTGTAACCGACTGTATTACTATATTATAGTGGAAATTCAACAATTTTTTTTACTAAATTTACTTCCTGCTTAAAAAAAAATTAAAAAAAAACCTCAACATTTTCATTCGCAATTAAATAAAATAAATTTACTAGAAACTTGAAACATTTTAGATAATTGGGTAATGTTTATTTACGGAGTCTCGATTAAATGTCTGAAACTACTCTCATCATTTATCGTCATAAGACGTCAGTCGTTAAGTCTCGGCAGCCTAAATAAACGCACACCATTATTATCGACACTCGGTGTTAAACGGAATCGAAAAGACCCGAATCGAAGGACTCGAAAACCAGTCATGAAAAAAAAGGAAGAAAAAAAAATGATCGAGTTCGTTCCCCCATATGTTAATGCGTACACGTATATATACGGTACGTAACACAGAGAGACAGAAAAAAATCGAGGAAAAAATTATAAAATGGTACGGCGACGAGTCGAGTCGAGTCCGTAGCGGTGCCGGTGGTGGTGCGCGCGAGGGGGGCGTAACGGCATCAAGAGGCGAATCGAGCCCCCGAGACATTTGGTCTTGAGTGGCTTATTTGCATAGCAGCGTCGGGCGCGTTTAGTCTCTCTCTCTCTCTCTTTCTTTTCCTCCCTCGCGCGAAGTACGACTCGAGTCGACTTCGGATGCGTATACGTCGATAACCCCGTCGACATAAGGTAGTAGCCTACACGCATACCCATACACACACACACACACACACACCGCAACAGCTTATAATACGATCTCTTTTTCTCTATCGTTTAGCACTCGCAGCTAAATCTTACACTCGTGTGTACGCATGATTTTTTTTTCCTTCCACTCGAGATGTCGATATCATTTGCATACGACAAATCGTAACTATTGCTATTACCTATAATTCCATCACCCACGGGGCAAACGATTCGAGGACGAGATTTGATCGCTTCATATAGATTCGATTCTTTGAATAATGCGAATTTTCTTTATTTCCTCTGCGCGAAAGAAATCGCTCTTGCATTACTGTTCGTACGATGATGATTACAGGGGTTAACTATTTCCTCTCGACCAATTAATCTGCACTCGACTTTAATAATAAGCAAACATAATTGCGCTGTACTTATAAACATAAGGATAAGGAATTATTTTTCTCTCTACTCTTCATTATTTCATCATCACGGAAGATTGTCATTTAAAACCGAATTAAAATAAAGTATTGATTAAGTACGACAGATTAATTCACAGAAAAAAATTCGTTGAGCTTGTTCATAATGCTGCGCTCGGAAGACGCAGAGGCGCGAGAGAGGAAAGAATCGTATCTTAAAACCGCAAGCGTCGGTCTTGGTTCATCACGGGTAATGAATTACAATTATAATTGCCTTTTTTCCCCCAACCCGCTGCCGCACCACCACCACCCCCACCACCACTACCACCATCAGCGTCGCCGTAACTTCGTTAGAAAGGAAAAAAGTTAATCAATCATGAGAGTCGTTCTTCTTGCGGTTATATACCTACTGTGCGCGGAGCGCTGTTGGCTCTGTTTCTTTCTTTTTTTTTGTTTGAGAAAATTTTCCTAGCTGTGTGCGGGGATGGGCGGCTTATGAAAAGCTCGCTGTATAGCTTTAAGATTGCATATAATTCTTTCATCTGATTGATAAAGAATTGATTGAATCTTTTTGAAGCGAGCTAAGAATAATAATTGATAGTCCGTGCTATTTATTTTAATTATATTCGTTTCTCCATTTTGTTGTATTTTAGGCTTCAGGGTTGTAAAAAAATCAATTAAAAAAACTATAAGACATAAATCCAATTGATTTATGAATTTAAATTATTTTAATTCACATCTTCAGTTTCCTTGAGTTGTTCATGCTCCAGGTATTAAAAATAGCCAAGAGGGAACTTCTCGTGTACGCTATAGCTCTTTTAACCTTTTTAAGCTACAAGAATGGATCAAAGCAGACTTCGGCTGGATGTAATGGTTCTTTTGGGTTGCTCGGGCCCAAGTTGAGTTATTAAGGCATAGTGGGTTTCTCCAGGGAGTTTGAATCCTTTTGAGCTTCTCCAGGTATCGAATTTTCAAAGTATTTTTATATTTTCTTGTTCATGTAAGACTCTTTTACGCACTTGACAAATTTAGTTATTTTCACGATAAAGGGTTCGTAATCAACATTTAAATTATTTGTGGCAAATATTTAATTTTTATTATCTCGCCCAAACAACCCAAAAGAACCATGACATTCTAGAGAAGTCCGCTCTAATCCGTTTTAATCTCCTGAAGCCTAAAACGCTTACAGGAGCTATAACGTATACGAGAAGTTCACTCTTGGCTATTTTTAGCATGAACAACTCAAAGAAACTAGAGACATGAAATTTGATTCGTGAATTAAAATAATTTAAATCAGATTGATTTGTGAATTAAACTACATTTAAATCAAAAATTGATTTAAACCTTTACAACCCTGCTTGGTTTACGTGCCACCTCAAATAATAAAACCAAAAAATAAAAGCATTATATGAGCGAAGAAGTTACCATGGAAAACGATTCAACAGCTAATTTTAATTTTAAATTAAAGATCTATCCGTTGAGTACTCGTATCTTTCATTGCACCTGCAGTTGGTGGCTTTGGAAGGCATCACTCTTTACCAAGAGATGAGAGAGAAAAAATGATAAAACTTTTGTGTCCACTGCATTAATACCGAAAGTGTCGATATATGTAATTTTAGCGCTGTTATACATTTCAATGTGAAATTATAATTATGCTCTGCGAGTGCGGAGATAGCGAGAGTTGGTTCTCTGTCTGTCGCGCTATTCTGTTATTGAAGCGATAATTTCGAAGGTCTCTCGTCCAAAATTAATTGAACCTATCGAGGGAAATGATTAATTAACGCCGCGATTGCGACGACAACGACGACGATGAGAAAGTTCGAGTGGACGAATTTTTTTTTGCTTAGTAATAAAGAAAAAAAAAAGGATTTTTAAATCGTAATTGGGAATTTCGTTTAGTCTCGCAATAATAATATCGAATTAAGAAATGGTACGATTTTTGTATACGCTTTTTCATTCGCTTGTATTAATATTTATGTATTTTTGATGTAATTTTGATGTATATTTTCATAAAAATATTTTCTAGCATAGCCGAGGTTTGAAATGAACGATCACTTTCCGACTTATACAATTATTTTGACTTTGCCACTTGCAGATTTACACAGATAAAAGTACTCGCCATCTTGTGGTGGAGACTGGCAATAATAAAGATGGAACTTCCATAATTATCATTTAGACGTGAACGAGAAGTTAAATCGGTATCAAAACATTAATTTTCAATCGAAATTTGAGTTTAAAATTAAATCTTTTTCCTTCAAAATAACGTAAGCAATTGCACTTTTATGCCTTTTGTGCAGTTAACGAAAAAAAAAAAAATCAGTACCGATACATTTATTTTCAGATTTTGGGTAAAAGAACCTGAAATAAATTTGAGTAAATCGATTACTTCAATTTCAAAGTCTAATTTTACATTATATGTACATTTAATTCAAGGGTTTTTGTTAATAGGGTACGCTAGAAAGGGTTGGGACTCGGCTTTTTCTTATACAAAATTGATGTGGTTCCAGCCTTGCGTCGTTCTCCGCTCATCGTGGCATTGGAGTGGTTCTTGGTCCTCGCGGCAAGAGAGAAAAATCGTCAATTACAAACAAAATTCCGGAAATCGCTTCTCGAAAGTTATAGTAAAGTTCGCGAGAGTTCGAGTCTTCGCATGTCACAGCACTTGCAACTTATACCATACGGTGTCGTTAACAATTCGACGAAAACTTTTATTTATTAATATCAAAAATTCGGAACTTGCACGAGAGCGCCGTTGAAGTGATTCTCGTCGCGCGGCCAAACACGATCTCTCTGCAAGTCTCGCGCGGGGCCGCTCCGCACTAATTTTCGTACACGCGACCGATTTCGAATAAGGGAAAAGGACGGAAAATCCGCTTGGAGTACGAGATCTCGTCGCTCGTGCCGCACTCGTGTACATGCTTACTTACGCACACGTGTAATCACAGCTCAGCTGCTGCTGCTGTGTGTCGAAAGAAAGCTAAGACAGTACGTTATGTGCCGAAGGGGAAAAAGAGAGATAATACGTATGTGTGTGCTGCGGAGTAAGTAATGAGCTTCAATAACGAATACTAATGCATTCAAGTAATCGTAAACTGTAATGCCGATGGACCAATGGCTAACGAGTTTATTTCGAGATGACACGATCAGTTCATCGTATTTTGCAAGAGTTTAATTGTAAGTACATAAGTTCCATATTTCAAATGTAATGCAATTATTGCTATTCACAATAATATCGACGAATTTCCTTTATCGATCGGTAACGATAATTTTTAAATATGCCAGGGTTTAATAAACGACCTTACGGCCTTCGATAAATCGCGTTCACATTGCATTATTATTAATTGATAAATACGCAATTAATATAAAAAGTATGACTGTATATATAATATACACACGTACACGCAACTTTGCCCAAGACTGAGCGAGAGGCAGGAGTTAGTTGGAGGCGCATGGACGATCGGTCAATTAATCAAGATAATAAGAGGCAAGTTGCTCAAGTAGTAGCAGCAGCAGCCAAGGGATAAATGTGACGCGTGCATAAGAGAGAGTAAGAGAGAGGAAAGTTGCGCGCCCCGAGTATAAGATGTGTATATAGTAGTAGTAGTCTTGACTCTCTCTCTCTCTCTCTCTCTCTAGTCTGCGTGAGACATCCGACACCTTTTGCATATAGAGCCGCGTGCACGTCTGGAGCCTCTCGCGTCGCGTCGTCCTTTAAGCATAGTTGCCTAGAAGCAGCGGCGGCGGCGATACGAAACAATGGCAAGATAGAAAAGACAGTGTGGTGTGGCGGTGGTGGTGGTGGTGGTGATGGCGTGCGGGTGGGTTTATATAGGAGGCTGAAATCGGCCGAGCTTGCCCTGCTTCCGGGATAAGGAGGCGAGTTGAGCAACCGTCTCGGCACACACATACACACACGTAGCAGCAGCCTCGGCATGATTAATTAATTAGCACGGGCTAGTTTAGACGAACTCCTGTGTTTCTCGCTTCTCTCTCTCTCTCTCTCCCTTCGACTACAGCTGACTGATAATGTATATACTTATATGTATACACGCGTGAGGAGCTAGATCGATTCTCGCGATATACTTACCCCGTACGTGTGTGTATGTATATGAGTTAAGTGCAGAAGCACATGTGCACACACACCATTTCCAAGACACAAGAAGGATCTGTCGGATCAAGCCCGGCGCAAGACGTCTTTCTTCGCCTCGTGCGTGCACTGCTGCTGCTGCTGCTGCAGGGAGAAGAGAAGAGAGGAAGAGCGGAAGAGGAGGCCAACTTTGGGATTTGCTCGCCCGAAATTTTCCGAGACCTATAACTGGATAATATACCCCTTCGGCGTCCTCTACTCTCGCGTCTTGTGTGTGTGTATATATGTGTGCAAGTCTCTATCTCTCTCTCTGCACTCGGTTGCTGCTGCTGCTCGACTTGCTTTCAGGGCTTGTATGTCTTCTCTCTCTATGCTGCTGCTGCTGCTGTGTGGTGGCCTGTTGAATTAGGTAATTAGCCCTGCTGTTATTCACCCAAGGTTTTCCTCTTATATACTATATGTATACCTCACGGACCTGTACAGCTAATTCAATCTATACATGAACGCCTACGCGCGCGCGCACACACACACACACACACACACACACACACACACATAGATACACTAAGAACACAGTCTAATAGCTTAAACACGTGATTTTGTAGCTGAATTATCTACAAACTTCCGCAGCAGCAGCAAGTTTAGGAAGACGTCATAAATACGCAAAATATTTCGTAGCTCCGCAAACTAATACATACACAACGATCTTATTAGTTAGCAGTAGTAGTCTTTGGGCAAACAAATGTCCAAGAATTGAAGCGTAAGTAAAAGATTTAAAATCTTCGTATCAGGACGGGGCAGTCGCTTAATTGAAGGAGTTGATGCAAGATTATATACGAAGCTGCATTATATGACTTTCCTTTCAAACTTGCACTTTTAAATGTCTGAATGCAGTCGCGAGGTACGTAAGCTTATCGGTCGAACCGCGTCGTCGTCCGAGTAATATACGCGTAGAGAGAGGTGCACATCGCGAAAGATCTTTCGGACAGGCCTTATGGACATATAGAAAGAAAAAAGAAAGTAATCCGCAGGGTCAAAGTGACCCCTACTCACACGCACAAACAGAGACAAAGCCCGTAGTAGAGTCCTTATCGGCGAGCTCCTTGCAAATAACCCGTGCACACATACTCATAGTCTCTCCCTCTCTTACAGCGATGTGACATTCGAGATAATCAACATCTTGTGCTCGAGTCGAGAGGCGAGTTTGGCTCATCGATGAATTATAGATTGCTAGACATGCTTATGTATCTGTGTATACATATAGCCAGAGTCTCGATCCTTATCTGCTGCTACTGCAGTGCTGCAGCGACGGTGCACTCGACAATCTTATCGCCGTCGAGCAATCGTCGCAGTCCCTCGTCGTCGCGTCGTCGGACACTACTGATTTGCCGACTGAATGCGGCTTTTTTGTTTGACCTCTACGTTTCCGCATTGCCAAGAGAGAGAGAGAGAGAGAGACGCAATTTTTCTCCTCTTCCGCGGGTACCTTTCTACTGTTTGCCCGGAGTCACTCTCGAATTATTCATATCCCAAGCCAACTACCTTTAAAAATCCCGGAGAGTGTAGTGGTCTGCGCAGATTGAATGATATAGCAATCCATTTGACTGTGTATCTCTTCATTTCTTGTCGGATGATCTACGTTTTCTATTTATTAGCTGTATTTACGGAGGATAAATTGTCTGAATGGCCCTTCAGTTCGGCTATCAAACATTCATAAGTTTTCGAGAGATATCTCGCTATATGCCAGTCGTGAGCTTTTTTATTTGATACGCCTACAATTCAAATATCTCTATGCAAAGTTAAGCTCTTTTAAAATTGATTGTTTTTTTTCAAACTAATTACATGTTTATGTGCTCGATGCTCTTAATAATTACTACATTAAAATTGATAAAAATATATTTATTACCCGGAACTTTCTATCGACTTTCTATTCTTCTAAGGAATATGAGCGCTACGGAGAAATTACAAGCTTACAAATTTTATCGACGAATTATCTTTTTATTGCTTGAGTGAATCGCACCTGATTGTTTTTACGTTTTTCCCTGCATAATAATATTTACTTATTCGAGTTCGCTGGTATCTTGAACATGATAACGATTCGAAGCAATATGTTTCGAGAGAAGAAGAGCAAGATGCAAAAAGGCAACAGGAATGAGAATTTATATACAAGAGTCACGAGTCAAGTAAAACGTGTTTGTCCAATAACAACCAAAAAAAAGGAAGAGATAATTCGTATAATCGACAGAGAAGACGATTTCAACGAGCTCTCTCTCTCTCGGTACGGCACGTATACATATTGTGCCTTGTTTTTTTTTTTTTTTTTTTTTTTGCAAGCGACGCTATTTAAGAAAATATCGCCGCTGCTCTCTCGCGAAATGATTGACCGAGCATTATTATCCGCTCATATATTGGATAATAATGTGCACACCGCTCGCCTAACATGCAGCGCGCAGGAATCTGATGAATTACATCAGTTTTACGACTCCCAGCTAGGCCATTTAGAAATACATGCCGAAGGATAATTTACCCTATAGGAGAGCTCCGCTCAGAGTATACAGAGTATAGGATTTAACTTCGGCGGCGGCGCAATTATCTATGAGCTGCGACATCTGGTCGTTGTTTTATGATGTCTCGTGTGCTCTCTCGAAGTAGACGCGAGAGAGAAACGGGTTTTCTCTCAAAGTTACGAAAAAAGGCACGCGATTTCTGGTGTGGGTTTTTTCAAGCACATTTTAGAGCAGCGCTAGGATTTATTTTTCATACAAAATTTCGTGTGTAGAATATAATTGTTCCTTCTGTACATCATAGAATATTCGACCAATTATTAGAAAATCAGACTGTATAAAGGTTCGAAATATCCAATAAAAGTAAATTTTTATTGAAATTCTTGAATACATCGGAATTTGCGATAATTACGAGTATCTTTAATAATTCAAAGATAATCAAGTGCGAAAGGTCAGTGGTACAACAAATTTCATGATACAGAGTTCAGAAGTAAATATATATAATTTTGCGCGTTTGATGACATCTGTAAATACACGTATGAATGTATGGGTTATTAATAGTTGATACTTTTGAGTGGGATTGACAAAATATTCATCGTATCGAGAAATTTGTAATCAAAAATTTTTTTTATTGATGAAGCTAATAATGTGTGACCCACAAAGAAAAAATGTACAACATGATTTATAACTTATGTTGCATAAGTGTATTAGGGAGTACTTTTCCACTTGCAAATTTACAGATAAAGGTATTCGCCATCTGGTGGTAACAGCTTTAAGTGTTTCAATACTTCTCACACTTTCAATAGTTAGTTTTAACTTTCTGCATTTAAAATGTGAGAGGAAAAGAAATTGTTTCTAATATTTCATTTTTTTGTATATAATCGTACTTTGACTTATACAATTCTTTTTTCTTTGTCACTAGACGTTTAAGACGCGCTCCACGCGTATCAATTTTTTATTTGTGTTTTGAGGTTAGTTTAAGATTCAGAAATAGTTCAGAAATAGTACGTTTCAAAAGCGCTTCGCGCGCGTCAATTTTTTCATTCGAATTTTGAGGTTACTCAAGTACTAACTGTCTGTTGACAGTTAGCAGCACAGGCACTCGTGTAGAGTCGGCTCGCGTCGGGCGTCGTCGTCAGTGTCAGCCAATCAGAGGTCGTTTTACGCGGCTTCACTTTTCGGCCGTTCTCTTTTTTATAAGTAGATTTGTAGATTTACAGATTTATAGGTTCTTGTCATCTAGTGGTGAAAGCTTAAGGTAGTATTTTCGTATTCAAAACTGGTGGAAAACTGGTCTAAATTAATTGAAACAATTAAATTGTCATTTCAGGATGTTTAAAATCCACTCAATATTTTTAACATAATTGTTACAGAAAATCGCCAAATCCAGTCAATTAATGGCAGCGTATTTTAAAACATTGTAAATGGTAACTTCTAGGTCTTTAGGCAATTATTAATTTCGACCAGGACGATATCAAGAATTTACCGAATGGGTATTGCCTCTGACCAAGGTCGCGACCTATGATCGGAGTTTTTCCAGCCCTCTGTAAAGGTTCGATTTCTAAGTCGCGTTTCGACTAACGAAACTCGACTTTTCCGTGAATATCACAGTACTGCTCGTAATTTCAACGCACTTGCATTTACCAACGACTGTTATTATTTGTACGTCATTCGAAATTTCGCGAAATGAGCTATTGCACACACCCGCAACATCCGCAACCAACATATATCGATTTCTTTTTCTCAACACGTTGAATATAAATAACCATATGTATACATTAAAGTACAAATAATGCGATAAGCCGTGTGAAATAAGGAGAGAAAAAAAGTTCAGGGGCGGGCGAGGTAGACTGCATTATATCGCCAGAACGATAGTACGCAAGAAGAGATCGAGGATTTCTTTTTATAATAGAAAGAGAGAGACCGAGAGAAAGCTCGGGTCGTATGCAAAAAAAAGAGAGAGAGAGACGAAGCTTCACCGTATATACCCCGCTCCACTTGCTCGCACGACGTAATAACCGTAAAGTAGTCGATCTGCCACCTACGCTTTCTTTTCGCCCCTTGTTCACCACCGCCGTACACATGAATCGGTGAGAGAGAGAGAGAGAGAGAGAAAAAATATATATATATATAACAGTGCCACAGCCAACCGAGTCTTCTTCGGAAAAATCATGGCTTTGCGTGCATATCACGCAAGTGCCGTATGAATATATAAAACCGAAGAATGGCTTTTCGCCATTCTAATACTGCTGCTCGTCTTTTTTCATGCAAATTTCACCGCTGGTGGCTTTATACGACTGAATATGCACTAATACCTCGGTCGCGCTGGCACATCCGAGTAATTGACACCCGCGCGTTAGCAGCAGCAGCAGCATCTTCGGCAGCGCCAGCTATATATTCGATTTTTCTTTTCATTCAACGGCACTGTCTCTCTTCTTCTGACCTCTCTTTTTTTCTACCTTTTTTTTATCGTTTATTGCTTCATTCCTCGGAGACGCGAAGAAGCGTATTGCGTTCGACTGCTCCTTCGCTGCCACCGGTTTTACCCGGTCGCGTGTGACGTGTGAATTTTTCGTGGACGCCGCGAATTATTTCTAATAATAGAAACGTCGTGGCGCCACACGATTATCGTTCGATTGTTTTGAAAACACCTCGGCTTGCGGAGCCGCGCGCTATCGGTCGTTTCTTAGCCTTTGCATTGTAAATTCCGGACGCGTCTTAAGAGACAGTCACGACTTTTCTCTCCCCCGCCCGATAAGAATCGCATTTATTCGCAAATTCCTGCTGCACTCACTTGCGGGCTATTATTTATTAGTGAATTATAAGAATTTAACTTTTTTACCTTCTATTTTTGTGCATTTTTTGGCGTATCCTTCACGTACGCACTAGTAAGAACACAAAACGACTTTAATCTTGATCGAACTCATCAATAATTTGAACAATAAAAATCAAAATTTTTACCATATATTTCCTCGTAGAATCGACTATAATCACGTATGCAAACAAATCCAATCAAAAGATCGACGTTCTTTATTATACGCACTGCAGACGTTTTTTCTCACGTTTAGGCGCCGTTTAAGATAAGGATTATTCCCTGTGTGCAAATAACTCCGAATCCTAGCTAGATGTAGAAAACTTGATTAATTTCCGCGAAATGAAAAATAAAAGTTTTTATAATACTTTCAAAATTATTTAAATTCTTCGGAATTCTCGATACGCCGCGTATACGCACACAATCTTTTATGCACATCGTGGATAAAAAAAATTATTAAAAGGTTTTTTTAACAACGTCCATAACAATTCATTGATAAGGATTACGTTGATGTAATCACATAATATTCCGGCCAAGAATCTGCCTGGGTAAATGAGTGAGTTTTAGGCGTATATATAATGTATGTATCCGTGTATATAGGCGCCATACGGGCAGAGATCAAAAGACGAGTAGCAGCGAGCTTCTGTATAATTAGTGTCAGATGCATTTGCATATTGATCGAAAGAGCCAGGCGCCTTTCTAACTTCATTTCTCCGTCGTTTAATCTTTGTCTTCCTTTAAATTCTTGTTCTGGTTCCGTTTTGCTTTTTTTTTTATTTTGCGCACGAAGCGAGCGTTGATGATTTTTTTTTGCCTCTCTTTCGTCGAGGCCGAATGCGCTTGTATCGAGACGAGCCAAGAAACATTCTTTTCGCTCGCAACAGGACGCTACTCAAAGTTGCGTATCACTGAAAAGGGTTGGATTTTAAAGTTGAATATCATTCACAGATTGAATTTTATTTGCAGAGAAACGTGAACTCGACTTATACACCCTATCAACTTATACAATTATTTTAACTTGACTACTTGCAGATTTACAGATAAAGGATGCTAGCCATCTAGTGATGGAAATTGGCATTAATTATCAGTGAATTTTCATTACAATGCAAATTATGTCGAAAACCATGAAAAAATTCGAAAATTATTCTCGGAGGTTGAAACACTTGTAGAAACATTCGTTGGCTTTCTTGGAAGTTTGATCAATTTAAAGTTTTTTTTCAGTTTTTATGTATGTTTTCATTATGATGGTGTAATACATTTGCGTGCTTGGCACGACTTGAAGCAATGTACAAAATTTTTTGTAGATATATTGTAGGCGCCCATGTTACCACTAGCCGTAATTGTTAATGTATATTTGCTTTAGCCTTGCTGGGGCGAGTTTTTGAATTTATTAACATTTTTCGATATTGTTTTAAGATTATGGAAAAAATAAACATTTTTAAAAAAAACCATATAAGTAATTTGACTTAAAACTAGTAATTTAACTATATACAATACGTTTAGTAACGTCCAACTAATCTTAATACAAAGATTTGGTGTATTGCTTGGTTGACAGCCAAACGCGATGTGGTAAGATGAATTTAAATCACGCATCTTTTCTACTTATACAATTATTTTAACTTTGCCATTTGCAGATTCATGCATAAGTTATTTGTCATCTAGTGGTGGGAGTTGAAAGTAGTTTTGCGCATTTAAAGTTCTACATCTCTACGGGTCAAAGCTCAATTGTAAAAAAATGAATCAACAAAAGTGATGTACTGTGAAATTATTTCACAAACGCATTCCCGAAAACAGATTGAGCAGCTCGAGCCGCGTCTCAAAGTCAACGATCGCGAAATTAAACCGTACGCAGAAAACGAGAGAGAAAAAGCATTTATCACAATCGGCCAATAACGAGTAAATTTTTTTTTTTATTTACAAGAAACATCAATATCATTCCTCGTCCACATGCATAAAGTGAAGTATATACTACCCCACTACCACCACTGCGCGTATCATGCATGGGCACACATAAAATAAATAGCGCGCGCAGGCGTTTGCATATATTTTTCACCTTGGCGAAAGGGGGACGACGCGTCCCGCGCGTATATACATAGCTGCGAGTATACATACTGCACGGTAGCGGTATAGCAGCAGTCAGCAGCTCTCTTTCTCTCTCTCTCTCTCTCTCTCTCTCGCGCGCGCAGCTGACTTATGAGCTTCTGGTGACTCTACACTTTTGGATAAATGTATAAACGACGCCTCGATTCAAATTCAAACAGTACGTGCGCGGCGAGGCACAAAGCGTACGTGCAGCTACACACACACACACACACACACACAGACACAACTGCAAATAAGCATGTATATTCAGCGAAAAAAAAGGCAACTTGAATGAAAGAATAGGTGGAAAAAGTAAGCAAGGGCTCTTTCTCTGCCCTGCTACTGCAAGAGAAGAATTGCACGTACATACAACTTACTGACAAATACTGCAAGTCATCGCCGAAGTAAACGACTGAGCAGAAAACCGCTAAAACACGATTTAAATTTTAAAGGTATCTATTGTATGTAGAGAATTGCATCGTTTGAAGATACATCGAGTACTCGTCGATTACGTCGATAATGAAAGAAATTCTCCATTTAAAGGGCCATAGCTCCGTTAATTATATTCCAAAGGGTCGCTTATTATAATACGAGAGAGAGAAAAAAAGGGGTTGAAGTACTCAAACCAAGCGTGAAAGGGCAAAAGTTTTAATATCAAATAAAGGTATATACGGGCATTATAATGGCGAAAAACAAAGAAAGGATAGAGAGCGCGGCTGACTGTATATTATAACTTTTCGAGGAGCTCGCAAGAGTCGAGAGCGCGAATTCTTTGATGTTCCAACTGCGTGTGACTTGCAATAATTCTTGCCTACGAACTTTGATATTTTTTCCCCAGTTTCCCTCTCGTCGCCACCACGTAGAGTTGTTGATAGCCCTCGTTTTAACTAGTTCGGGCCTGTAATTAGCATCTCTCGGCTTTTTGATACGAAGACGTGAATTAATTTAGCAAGGCAGAAGAGACTATTAAATACGTTTCGTGTTTTCAATGATATATCTTCGATTTTTTGCTTTTTATTATAGGCAGGTACAATCTGACTGAAAACTAATATCATATGGTTATCATTTTTTTCAAAATCGTGCTTCGACGTATACAATCATTTTGACTTTGCCACTTGCAGATTTGCAAATAAAAGGTACTGGCCATCTAGCGGTGAAAGCTTTCTGACGTGTAGACGTGAACTAATTCAACAACGCAGAAAAGCTTATAATATAGCTTATTCGAGATTTAAATAATGAATCTTCGATTTTTTGCTCTTTATATTATGAGCCAGCTATAAACAGTGTCTGACCACTATCACTATTGTTATCATTATTTATATAAACGTTTTTGGTATTGAGGTTCAAATGCTCTCTTTCACTTAGAAGCGTTAAATATGTTACATATGACGGGGCTTTGAATTTTCCAAAAACCTACTTCGACTTATACAATTATTTTGACTTTGCTACTTGCAGGTTTTCAAATAAAGGTAAACTCGCCATCTAGCGGCGTAATCTTAAAGGCCTTGCGATATACAGACGTAAACTAATTCAGCAACGCGGAGCGTCTAATAAATACATGGTCGAGTTGTCAATGATTGCATTTAAATAAAAACAATGCGGTAATAATAGAAATCGAGTTCTCCAGTGCATGTAACAGGTAACAACGAAGATTCGTGCCATGCGCAGAGGCCGCGTGTACAAGAATGTCGAGAGAGACTGCACACACTAGCTGGACACAATAATAATACGGCACGAAGTTAGTATACATCTACTCGAGCTTCAGCTCCGTTCGTTTCTTTGGAGCTGCTCTCGTAGTTTGAGGGCGTATATGAACAACAACAACAACAACTACGACACAGGCCTCGATCTCTCTCGATCGGGGATGCGGTGCTTACAACATTATACGTACATCGTGCGATACGTAGTTGCACACATAGCAGAGAGCCTGCGCCCACACTCAAACACTCAAACTCGGTGGTTTTCCGACTTGCTTTGTGTCGGCGGCGGGGGTGGACTTGTCTATGCTGCTGCTGCTGCTGCTGCTGCGAGCTATCATAGTCCGAATTGCATCGCGTCCGGTTGATGCTGCCGCTGCTGGTATTGTACCAATGCTATTCAAGCTACTTGGCAGCAGCAGCAACTCTTTGATGTGCACAAGCACGTCTATATTATACGTTGGGATGGTTAGATTCTAGGTATACAGAGAGCCAGAGGCGCGCAGCACACATGGAAGAGAGAGTACGAGACAGACAGTGGAGAGTTTGCTTTACGCGCGCTTGATCCCCCCTTCCCTCCCTTGTGCCATTCCTGTGTTGGACCTGGCGCACTATACCATCGAATACACGCGATGACACAAAATCGTCAATCACCTCGACTCGGCTCGCCGCGAAAGATGATGACTACGCGCCGAGCAGCGGTCCCCGCGCGGGCGATGAAAGCGATTTCGAGTGCCAGGAATTTGCGAAGCAGCTATGTAACGATAGATCGATATGAACATTTTTAGAAGACCTTTGTAGATATGTGAGCCTCTCGTGCCACTTGCAGGTATTGTACGTATCGAGTACGAGCTGAGTAATAGTAAGTGTCGTTCAATTATAAAAAAGTGTCGTTCAATTATAAAAATATAATTGAAAATCTACAGAGAAATTGTAGAGTAACATACGTTTTTATGCCTAGAATCGTTTCTTAGCGATGATCAATTTTCTTTTTTCTAGCAGTTAATGACTAAGAAATTTTTCTCTTTGCGCACTCATCGAAATTTTCCTAAATTGTCATAAGGATACTATCGGAGGATCGGTCTAGATATCGCGTGAAAGAGTAGAAGTGCTCGACACTAATAATGACCTAATTTTTCTATTGAAGAAATGTTCACATTAATTGTCTAGTCTTTCGATGAAAAATAACTAATGCATTTCAAATGATCCGAAAATAACAATTAAATTGTTTCAAAAAATTAGAATCGGGGTTTCAACCACTTTGATCATTCACCACTAGATGGCGTGTACCTTTATTGGTAAATCTACAAGTAGCAAAGCGAAAATAATTCCATTAATGTCTAAGCACAAGTTTCAAAAAGTATATAGGGGGGTTTCTTCTCTGTTAGAGGCAAATAATTGAAGCCATTATTACACACCGTTAGACGGCGAGTACCTTTATTGTTAAATCTACAAGTGACTAAGCGAAAATAATTATATAAGATAATGCACGGCGTTGAAAAAGTTTGTATTCATTATTCTATTTCGTGCCAAGAATCAAATTCGTAATAGACATTTGAATCGACGTTTTACATTTCAATGGTAGAAAAGTGAAGATAATTATTGAAATTGAGTTTGAATGGTCATTCGAAATCCGAAAAACTTTATCATCTGGCCAAAAACTAGCAATAACATGTCGAGCGTTTCTATCAGATCTCTGAATTTTTGTTTCGTTTGCGTCACATTTGACACGAATATATAGCAACAACCAATCTACAGACGGCCGATGCTGCGCCGCGCACAAGTGATGCCAGAAAGAGAGACACGGGAGGGGTAAGCGTACACAACAATGGCAGAGCATATACTCGGTTTACATAAATGATAACGACCGACAAAAATATACACGAACGCGATATATGCTACATGACAAGAGAGAGAGAGCGATCAAAGCCCGAATTCTCTGGTCTGTTTCACGCAGCTTAATATATGCACTGAAAATTCGTTCGCGTTCTCCGCATAGTATTCGCCTGACTCACACTCGCCTCTGACTCTCTCGCTCGCTCCGTGTTCATTGATGGGATGTAAATACGCGTCATTTATACGGCCCAGGCCACCTACCACCAGCCACCAGCTACCAGCTACCGCCACTGCACGCACGTACACACCCAGAATGTCAATGTTATTTTTGATAAATCGACGAAATATAATAACAGTCGCACGAAGCGTATGTTCGTACGCGCGCACCAGCACGTACTCTCTCACCGGTGCGCGTGCATATATATATATATATATGCGTGCAGGACGACGATGCAGATCATCGCACAAGTGGAGGTATCTGCAAATTCGTGGTAGAGAGATAAGCTCGAGAGCAGCAGAGGCAGCCCGGCGTAGCCACCGAGCGCGAAATAATGCATTAATAATCAGTGATTCCGGACGCGGCCGGGGTACCACCACCACCACCACGGGCTGCAGCTCTCGCACAGCTTCATCAATAGAGGCGCTTAAGTGATCAATCGCCGGGCGGTTTGACCTTTTTTTTTTATTTTATTTATTTTGACCGTGCGATTTCGTAGCTGGTTGACAATTATTTACTTTGTACGATTTTAATTGCGAATATGAGGAAAAAATGTGCTTTCTGTATAGTGAATAGCTAAAGTACCCTGATTGAAGCGTTATACAATTAATTTGATTTTAATACTTGCAGATTTACAGATCAAGGGTCAAAGTGAAATTAAATTTTTTGAAATATTCAAATTGTCTTTTGCATTGTCTTTGTGACTGCAAGACAGGGCTGAACATTTTTCAATCCCGTGCTTGGACTTATACAATTATTTTTATTCAGCCACTGGCAGATTTACAGATATAAAAGTATTCGCCATCTAAAAGTGGAGGCTTGAAATGTTATTATCGTATTTAAAGTGGTTGAAAATTAAAAGATTCGGAAACAATTAAATTGTCATTTTCGGGCTATTGATAATTATGAGCTCAATACCTCAAACTTCATTGTAACAAAAAAAGGCAGAAAGAAGCCTATATTTTTGATCATTTGGACATAATTACTGTTGAGCATTTCAACGAAGATAGATCTAATATATAGCGATCAGCTTGCTCGCATTGTACACACACAAATATATGTATGACTCATTTACCATATAAATAAAACCTGCTTTCTGCATTTGCATGCGTTTGAACTACGGCATAATTGACTGCTCCGTATACATAGTCGACACGGCACACACTAGAATTCGTCCTTACTCGCGTCACAAATGTTTACCCTTTTATACACCGACCGTATCGAAGCTCATCTCAGCTCTATCTGTGAACTTTTTTAGATACGCATTCGGTGATTGCGAGCGATAATAGCATACTAGAAATTTTACTTACAATTAGGATATACGTCGCATCTACAAATTCTTCTTTTAAAAACCCTGCTTCGACTTATACAATTATTTTAACTTTGCCACTTTCAGATTTTCAAATAAAGGTATACTTGCCATCTAGCGGTGTAATCTTGAAGGCCTTTGGAAATGTGAAACTTCTTTGCGGGTTTTTGTAAATGAATCGGAAATAATTTTGAAGCGCAAAAAAATTTCAATCCAAGCAAGTTATTTATTTGAATAACATAAAAAATCTGAATAATTTAATAGTAGACACGAATAAATATTGTGGATACATTAAGCGCCATCGCGTAAGTTTTGGCCTGCAACGGCCAAGCAAACACGATACAAATCCTCGTTCTTCAGGTTCTCGACGACCGTTTCGCAGCAGAGAATCGGCAGTCGGTAGCTCAACAGTTCCATCAAAGGATCCAGCGCCCAGTGCCGAAAAAATCGTCTGGAAATCATCTCGCACAGGCGTAAATCGCAAGCCGCTTTGCGCCTCCAGGGTAGATTCCAGAATTCGTACGAGCAGCCGAGGTAATCGGAATAAGCGAGTAGTTTCGCCGCCACTCTGGGTCGCAACTGGATCAAGTCGTGGAGCGACAGGCCCGGCTTTATCAACTTCGTTTTTGTTACTTTCACGAACCATCCGTCGTCGAGCAATTCTTCGAGGTCCGCCGACTTATTAAAAATTTGATCAGCGAAAAAGTCCATGACCGTGAGGGCATCGCTTCGGTCCAATTTGTATCCTCCGATCTGTAGACGCTCGACAACGATCAGAGCGACAGACGCCTGTCTCAATTTGAAAAATTCGAGCCCTCCCAATTCTTCGTCAAAGTGAATCTTAGCGGGAAAAATGAAGTTAGACAAATCAGCTCGACGATCCAGGATTAAATTAACTTTTTTCAGCGAGAGACCCGCCACGGCCAATTGCAGCGGTGTCCGACCCAAGTTGTCCCGGACGTCGACCCGTACCACCCGATTTACTTCTTCGTTGATCTCGAAGAATATCCGCATCAAGCAGTCGCTGTCGCGTCTTTTGCTAATAACGTGCAGAGGAGTCATGCCCTCGGAATCGGCCTGATTCGGATCGACGCCGTCACGTTTCAGCAGTAATTTGGTCAATCTCTTGTAACCGTTGGCCACGGCCAATTGTAGAGGCGTCCGGCCTAACTTGTCTCGGCTGTTGACCTCGACAGTTCGCTGGATATCGTCGCAGATCTCGAAGAACATCTCCGCCAAGTCCTCGTCATCGACGTATCTCTCACAGATGACGTGCAGAGGTGTCCATTCCTGCGTGGCGTTGGCTAGATTTGGATCGGCGCCGTTCCGCAGCAGCAATTCGACCATCTCCTTGTTGCCCTCCATGAGAGCCAAGTGCAGCGGTGCGTTGCCTCTCTTGTCCCGAACGTCGAGCTGGACGTCGTCGCGGATCTCGAATAATATCTTCGCCGAGACGTCGGCACCCTTGCCCTTCTTGCAAGCGATGTGCAGAGCCGTCGATCCTTCCACGTTGGCCAAATTCGGATCGACTCCGGCTCTCAGCAGCAATTCGGTCACTCGGTTCTGGCCGTACTGCACGGCGTAGTGCAGCGCCGAATTGGCCTTGCGGCCCTCGAGAAAGTTGGGATCCTGCCCGAACTCGAGGAATTTCTCGACGACGTCGTCGAGGCCGTACCTGCAGGCCACGTGAAAATGCGACAGTCCAGTGTCGTCGGTGTAATTCACGTCGAATCTGGCGTATATTTTAAATAAATCACGGACGACTCGATTCAAGTTGGGGAACCAGCAGAGTTTGAACAGATGATGCAGCGGTGTTGCGCGACGCGACGATGGCTCGACATCGGGCTCGTCCTCGTAGCCGCTGCCAACGATGAACCAGACGAGCGGCAGTTCTCTGAAGCCGGGCTTGCAGTTTACGTCGGTCTTCAGATCCTCGATGACAAGCCAGTCGATCTCTTCGGGCCGAAATATTCCTTGAATATCTAGTAATTGGCCGTCCCAATCTTTGATCGAGTCGTAGAGTCGATGGAGAAATTTAACTCGCTCTTCTTCGACTTGCCAATCGAAACTTTCTCGTAGGCTCTTTAAGATTTCCAAGTTTACCTTGCCGGGGCGATTTTTTCGTTCGGACGTGGACATCCTGTTTTTCGCACTCGCACAAAACGCAGAATTGCTTTAACTTTATTCGCAAGAATCACTAGCTACAACCGTCGATTCGAACTTGCTTTCTTGTTTACGCTACGGCTTCGTTATGTGTACTGACTGTACACATACACTACGATCTATTATAGATTCAGTGTGTATAAACATAAGCGTTATATCTACCTTATGTTTCGTTCAACCGATCTACTAACAGAGGCACATTAAAGTAAGCAACGGTGAGGTCAATTCGAAAATTACTTATTAAATGCATCGGCAGGTCCAAACGTCTTGCGGGAACGACTCTCGAACTACGCAGCCACCTTGTGTCTGGAATGGAAGCTCGAGGAAGTAAAAAGATAGGCTTGTTAATTACCCAAATTTTCATAATGCACTCTTACAATTGTGCTTCGAGTGATTTATAGAGTATAAGTTGAAAAAAATTAATAATTATTTAATTAATAAAATAATTCTTACTCGTAATTTTGATTATGTTATTTCAATTGCCATTTACAGTCGCAAGTGAGTTTGCTTTTTCCAAAGCTATACAAATACAATTCGATGATGGTTTGTATGAAAAATTCGATATTTTTTGTATGATTTTTGTATGAATTCAAACCATTTTTCGAATTGATGAGGGTAATATATATCACACAAATAATACGAAAATCATACAAAAAATATCGGATTTTTCATACAAACCATCATCGAGTTTGTATTTGTATAGCTTTGGAAAAGAGCAAATTCACTTGCGGCTGTAAATGGCACTTGAAATGACATAATCAAAATTACGAGTAAGAATTATTTTATTAATTAAAAAATTATTAACTTTCTTCCATTTACATTCAATAAATCACACGAAGCACAACAGTAAGACTATGTTATTGATTTTGAAAATTTGAGTAATCAAAGCCAATCTTTTTATTTTCTCGAGCTTCCATTTCAGATACAAGGTGGCTGCATAGTTCGAGAGTCGTTTCCACAAGACGGTTGTACCTGTCGATGCATTTAGCATATAGAATTGTGAATTCACCAGATTCTGTTTGCTGTAGAAGGAAAAAAAATAATTCGATGAGTGACAAAGTAGATCAATAATTTTCTGTCTTCGTAATATTTAAAAAAATACTTTTGAAGTAATATTATTATTTTCATGATTACGAAACATTAAGAATCAGTCTTTCGTACTTGCTTCGACAAAGCGTTGTCAAAATAGAATTTATGGAATACCCTCGAGTACCATAAAGTACCATTCATTCACCTCATAATGCAATTAAATTTTCTTATTTCACCGGACGTGGCATATAATGCACGTAAGCGAGTGTAAAGGAATCCGGGAAAACTCCTGGGCCGATTACGAGGCGTATATTACATGTATAGTGCACAGGCTATGCGAAGAAACAGTTCTCATCAAACAATTACATTTTAATTAATATTTCCTTCAGAGGTCTCGGGCCCGTTAAAGCGCAAAAAGTTTCGGCGCATCGAATTTATGATCGTTTTATCCATTATTACCCCTATCCCTATGCGCCCAAGCAGCCTAGCTCTCGCGAGGAAGCAAAATGGTGTTCGAGAGAGAAAAGGGGGTAGAGTATCCCGCCGCGCCGACTGATAATAATATAACGAACGACGGTGAATGACGAAGAAATTTTGCAAAATTCCTATAATTCAAGAGAGAGAGAGAGAGAGAGAGAGAGAGAGAGATTCCTTATTACGACTTTCAACGAGCTGGTGCAGCCCGCCGCATTGTTGAGACTTGCTTGCAAGAAAAGTATAATTTCATTTCGCTGAATATAATAGAGATGTAGAAGCGATAATATAAATTGAAAGCTTGTATAAAGTATGCAATCGAAGCATCTTCCTTTTCATAAACTTTAACTCTAAAATCTGTCTCTAAAATCAATGATGAACGATTTATAATTTTCTCTTATACAAATCCATTTATACGTAGTGAAGTTTAAAGATATCTTGAAAAGTCTTTTACCAAAGAAATGTGTTCATATCAGATGACTCAGAAGGTTAAAGTATATATGTTACCGGCAAAACCTGCAAAAACAAAAATGCCTAAAATTTTAGGCAAAAACCGCAATGCCTAAAAAAGTATAGGAAATTCCTAAATTTCTTAGGCAAAGCCCGCAATGCCTAAGCAATTTTAGACAAAACCTGCAATGTCTAAAAAATGTTAGGCATTACTGTATAAACAATATCACGTTAGTATCCGATTAGTCAGCATCTAAGCCGGACTTATTTGTTAGTTTTGTTTATAACCCAATATGGATACAAGCTTATACTTTCACTAGTTACTTAACTTAAAATAAAGTAAAAATGGAGATTGAAATCGATAATTGGAAAAATCAGTTTGTCGCCGAGGCTAACGAAAAAGAACATTATAAATGTTATAAATACCGAATTATCTCCAAGATCAAACCAGGTAGTAGCATTAAATACTAGTGTACCACTTGAAGATGTCTTTGATATCATTCAAGCCGTGTATATTGCGACCGGACATGGTGGGCGCGATAGGCTTTTGAAAGAAACATCGATCAAGTATTCCAACTTTACAAGAGAATTGATTGAGTTATACTTAAAAATGTGTGAAGTCGGTCACCAGAAAAAAATAAAGAGAAGGGGGTTGGTATCCAAACCAATTTTTCATTCAGAAATGAATAGTAGATGCCAGATGGACTTAATTGACTTTCAATCATAAAGTGTCGATCGGTTTAAGTTGATAATGGTATACCATGTAATGCCGGAACTGGCATTATCTGTTGGGCCGCCTTGACGAACCATCGTCGACTTGCCGAGTGTGTAGTTAGTTATAAGAATCGTTATTAATAATTGTATTTTGAATATGATTTCATGTGAGCGCCAAGTGTGAAAGAATAGAACGTAAACACGCGTATACGTTGAGATACTAGAGCGTACATATGAACAGGAGAGGAGAGTCGAAGATTTGCCTTGAGAGCGAACGGAGCTCGAGTGTGAGAGTTGAGCGCGACATCCTGGGGGATGTCTAGGTCGGATTGACGAGTACCGCGCGGCTAGTAAGATCCTACGTCGCCGGAGTAAAGAGTGCGAGGGCCGGTGCGAGTCGATCCGAGTGCGCGAGAGAGAACCAGCGAATCCAACGGCCGAGCAGACCACAAGGACAACCAAGGGTGGATCTGGACCAGGAGAAGATCTCGACATCGTGTGGTGAGTCGGGCGGCCCAGATCTTAGTCGTTGTATTTGTGAGTCGTACGCGCCGACGCGCCCACCAGGGCTACGATCGTTGCGTCTGCCGTCGACCGGGTATTCGGGTACTCTCTGAGGCCGTGTGTATTGTTTGTTTTATACGAATAAACCTGGTAGTTGTTATTGTTATATGGAGTGTTTGATTCTTAACGGGTGTGTGAGTGTACAGAGCTTTCCTTTCCCGTATTGCATGAAGCTTACGGGTAGGCCCCGGACGTGCAGAACGGATCCACAGAGCCAAGGGACACACGTAACCGACGAGGTACGTCGGGGTGAGATACGAGGTTACAACCATGACCATTCGATGCAATTTGTAGTTCTGAATGCATTAAAAACAAAACTTTTGTATTCAAATAAATGCGTATTTTTTGACTTTACATTAATTTTTTACTTAAAATTATTAGCTCGCAGTAATGCCTAAAATTTGGGAATTGTGGGTTTTGCCTAAAAAATTATAGGCATTGCGGACAATGCCTATAAGTTCACATATTTCTGTGGTTTTTGCCTAGGCAAAAGTCACTTTTGCCTAAAAGCGGGTTTTGCCGGTAACATATACACGAAGGAAAAGTAGTACGAGTTGGATGTAAGGATACATGTACAAAAGTCCTGCAATATAGAAAAGTCAAAAGTTTCATTATATACGCCGAGAGGAAGACGACGGTATATATAAAATACACTAACACACGAAGAGCAGCAGCTAGTCCGGGATGTCTTTCAACCATATAAGATGCGTTTCGTCGCTCGTGACGCACAAGGAACTTGTGTCTGCGTGCGTATGCGCATCTGCGAGCTTGCGCGCGTGGAGATCTCAGCAGCTTTTACAAGAAGTCAAACTATAGGGGGGGTGGGAAAGAGCTAAGAAGAAGAGACAGCGGTGTACATACACGCAGGCTCTCTACTCCATTCAGAGAGAGAAAGAGAAAGAGCTAAGCTAGTAGTTAGCTAGCTAGCTGCAGGGCTTATCAGATATATGGAAAGGACCAAGAATTCGCGTTGAAACATTCCAGCGCAGCGCAAGCGTCGATCGAGAGCTGTGTTGTGCTGTGCCGTGGCGCCTGCTCGAGGCTATCACCGCATGCGGCCGTGCATACGCAGCCTGCCTGAGTCTCTGGGCTCTCGACGCGATGCAGTCTCCGAGAGAGAAACTGGCCTGGGGCGCATCGCGTGGTCAGAGGATTCCCTGGCTTTTCTTCGCCGCTGCTGCTGCTGCTAAGCTGGCTGCTAAGCTTCTCGAGCTCGTCGCGCGGCCTGTGTACTGCTATACGCAAGTTTCCGTGTGCGCTATATATGGTATTATATACAAGCTCCGCAGAGGTGGTCCAGTTACGCCTGATGCAAGTGACAAGTATATAAGACGCGTGAATAGCTCGCGCGTTTCGACTCGGAAGCGCGAGAATGTCTCTATAGCGAACATCTTTATTATAGTTTACGTTACTTTGGCTTGACTATGTTGTACGTCGATACTTACAAAGTGCAAAATAAATGATCGAGCATGAGGTTTCAGCTAATGTGCTTTTGTAAAGACTTTTTTAATGAATTTTGTAGAATTTTGAGACGATTGGAATTATTGTCTTTTTTTTATTCTAATAACTTTGAAGTTTGAGTATTCTTCTTTAGTAGAAATACTCAACATTAATAATGATGATCTAATGAGCAGAAATTACCATTTGCCATCCATTAAATAATTTTAATCACGTTCGTAATCGTAATTACAAAATTAATTTAGAATTTTAGATTGTTTCAAATGTTATAATAATGATTAATTAACTGATAAATCGGTAACTTAATTGTAAACAGTAGGATCATGCACGATTTTGACATAGTCCCTTGACATACTAATTATGTTTATAGAAAAATGAATTAGTTTAAATATTGTCTTTCCCGATGAAACAAGCCATAATACCAAAAGATAAAATTTATTTATTCAAATTTCCGTGGTACTAAATAAGAAAATTTATCGTTCAATTTAGTCAACAAAATGGATAAAAGTGAGAAGAAAATCGAACAAATTTTCTCACAAGATAATTCAAGCGAACACGACATTGTTGTTTCAGATGTCAAACAACACATTAGTGATATTCGTCCGGAAGAACTTACTGTAGAATCAAGCATGTTAAAAAATAGAGACACAATTCACAATGAACCAAAAAATTACTCATGTGACAAGTGCAAACAGAAATTTGAGTTTAGAAGTCATTTGAGTCGACACCAAATATTGGTACATAAAGGCCACAATGATTTTGAATGCGATCAGTGCGAAAAAAAATTCGTGAAAAAGTCAAGTTTGATTACACACAAAAATTAGTTCACAAAAATCGCGAAGATTTGACGTGCAACAAGTGCGAGAAGAAATTTGAAAATAAATCGACTTTACTCAAGCACAACAAAATATTTCACGAAGTTTTCAAAGATTATTTATGTGAAAAGTGCGCGAAGAGATTCGGAAATAAACAAAGTCTGCTCGCTCACATAAAGGCAGTCCACGAAGGTCGTAAAGATTTCGCTTGCGACAAATGCGAGAAGAAATTTACACGAAATTCGAGTTGGCTCTTCCACCAAAAAACTGTACACGAAGGTTGTAAAAATTTTGAATGCTATAAGTGCGAGAAGCTATTTGGAACAAAGGCGTATTTGCTCATCCACCAAAGGACAGTCCACGAAGGACACATAGACTACGCATACGACAATTGCGACAAGAAATTTACACAAAAATGTCATTTACTTTTTCATCAAAGGACAGTCCACGATGATCCCAAAGATTACACATGTGATAAGTGCGAAAAAAAATTCACACGTAAAGTTAATTTGCTTTTGCATCAAAATACAGTCCACGAAGGACGCAAAGATTACGCATGCCACATGTGCGAGAAAAAATTTGTACAAAAAGGTAATTTTCTAACCCACGTAAAGACAATACACGAAAGTCGCAAAGATTACACATGCGATGATTGTGAGAAAAAATTTGGATATAAACAGGCTTTGGTTCTACACCAACAGAATGTCCACGTAAGTGGAAAAGATTACGAATGCAACAAGTGCCAGGAGAAATTCGCACACAAAACGTATTTGTTCAACCACCAAAGGACAGTACACGAAGGTCGAAAATATTTCGCATGCGACGAATGCGAAAAGAAATTTGGAAAAAAATGGAATTTGCTCAGACACCAAAGAGAATTACACGAGGGTCGCAAAGATTACGCATGTGACATGTGCGAAAAGAAATTTGGACAAAAATCATATGTGATCGTTCACCAAAAATCAGTACATGAAAATAGCAATAATTTTGCATGCGACAAGTGCGATAAAAAATTTGGACGAAAATCGCATTTGCTCTCACACCAAATGATAGGTCACGAAGGTCGCAGAGATCATGTATGCGAAAAGTGCGAGAAAAAATTTGTACATAAGCAGCATTTGATTTACCACCAAAGGACAGTACACAAAGGTCAGAAAGATTTCGCGTGCGAAAAATGCAAAAAGAAATTTGAACAAAAATCGCATTTGCTCTACCATCAAAAAACAGTCCATGAGAAGGTGGTACCGGTTACGCACGACACAGTTGCAAGAAGAAATTATGATTGACAATTGTAAATATGTATAGATATACTTATGCAGATATTTTTCATTTATTTTTAATAAAAAATGTGCCGTAATAATTGAGTCCTATTCCCGATATCAACTATCATTACACCATTGTACCCTGAAGTTGTGGTATTTTTAAATTCAGCGCATATTTACTTGATTTTTTCGGCTATACTTGGTTTCTGCAGAACTTCATGGAACGATCAGCCAAAAAAAGTTTTTTTGAATAGAGCAAGCGTTTATTTGTCTACTGAATTTTTGATAAACCTTGAGTGATGGTACGTTACCCCTAATTGATCAAACACATGTTAGTAAAAAATGTTGATACATTTGCTGACAGATTAATTATTTCTTCTACAAGAAACGTGATCGGTAATAACAATATGTTTTATTAGAAAAAACCAACGAAGAAACCATTTCATAATCCAATTTAAAACAAACATTTTTTCTAAATTTCTTCGAAATAAGTAAAATTTCTCACTAATCGTTTTCTAATTGCGTGAGCGTCAAATGACAGTTAAACGAAATTGAATTTCATTAAGGTTATATTTTACACAATTTTAGTGGAAAATCAATCAATCAGTGCTGATTTATTTTTTTGCATAAACGACCCAAAAATGCATAAAAATGCAGTAATAATGTAGTAACTTTAAGAAAAAAAATGAATTAATATGATTTCATATTCAAATTTAAACATCACTGATTTTACTTGCGTTAATTGTTCAAAAAATACAAGAAAATTCAATCATAATTAAATTTTGTTCCCACCGTTAGATGTAGATTACCTTTGTTTGTAAATCTGCAAGTAGCAAAGTCCAAATAAATGTATAAATCAAAACAAAGTCTGTGATGAAAGTATCGTTTGACTTTTTGTAATAGTATTGCAGCCAAAACAGTGAGAGATTTTCCAGTGGGATTCTTGAAATAGCGCACCGAGCTCCAATTTCGCTGCGCGACGATGACGAGTACATTTTCTCTGCGTATTGCGATACGTATTTTCTACTCTCGTGATAAATGAGTCGCGCCTTCATCCTCTGCCGCGCGCTCTCGTATCCCTCATAACGCAATATTCACGTTGTCATCTGATTTTCAGAGCTCGCGTGTAAAGGCAAAGGGGGTTATATAGGTAGGTTGAGTGTTTCTGGAGCAAAACAATGGACCGCGGAGCTTTTCAGACTCTGATTGATACGATTCCGTTTGCTCTTTGAGTGCGACGAGGAAAACAAAAAAGGTGCTGCACATTTCATACTTTTGAGTGTATCGTTGTTGGGTTGAATTGAAAAGAAAACGTGTGAAATGAGATCGATTTATTTCTTTCCTTTGGTTACTAAAAAGTATACTTATAACAAAGTAAACAACTTTTTACCAGATAACTGCAAAAAAAGTCTCGATTCTCAGTGGTAAAAATTCCCAACATTAATAATGGCATATCTATACATTACTATTAATTCGTTTGTTTTTGACGATTTTTTTTTTTTTTTGATAATTATGTTACTGACATTGAAACGCATTGTGAATGATAATTTGAATCTTTCAAAAAATTTAGACCAATTTCCAATCTCACTACATATCAGTCATTACAAACGATAATACTTTAGGCCATCACCACTTGATGTCGAGTACCTTCATTTGTAAATCTGCAAGGGGAAAAGTTAAAATAACTGTATATAAAATAAATAGATTTATTTCTTAAGACAACTTTGAATCGTAAAATTAATTTAATAATCTCATGTTATCGATTTAATTGCTGTATTAAATTAAAAGGTTAAAATGTAAAATATTAAAAATAAATATTACTTTTGTGTTTAAATAGTAATTTGCACGAATTTCACCTTGTCGAAAATTGGTCATGCAGACTGTCCAGTTCGGATAGTACTTTCATGTCCAAGAAATTCTTTCGCCGGTCAAAGACTACCCATAAAGTATTGAGCATCCCACACTCTGAAAACCTCTCCGCAACAACCAAAGGAGAGTCGACTAAAATATCAACAAAAAATTACTTATTCGAAATTGAAGGGTCATTTCAATACCCGTGGTAGCCGACAAGTATATACATCAAATTCACAGTTCAGCAAGTTGCTACTGCGCTGTGCACATCGAGCTTTGCCCGCCGCGGCTCTTCGCGTGAAATGCCCACCTATACCTACTACTACTACCCTGGGCATTCGCGTGAAATGCCCACCTATACCTACTACTACTACCCTGGGCATTCGCGTGGGCTTGGCGCTGCACGAAACGAATCTGAAATACAGCAAAACGAATTTATTCATGAAAACAAGTCAAAGAGTGTATAAATGCAAGCTTGGCAATACATACGAAATCTCCCTGCGTTTTCTGTTGGAATATAATGGCGGCGGGGGTGAATACATTAAAATTGTATGTATATTGACGCAGCAGCAGCTCGAGCCCTTTCCTTTTAAATTACACGCGCGCTGGCACAACACTTTGAACTCGACCTAGAATCGGCACAACGCAGAGCAGTACAGCAGAGTCCCCGCCGCAGCAGCAGCAGCACACAGATGTATACTCGCGATAGCCCGAGCAATAATGAACTTTACTTTCTTAAACAGCAGAACCTGTGGATTCTCTTCTCGTGTCTTTGCATTTAATCGAGGATGGAGGACTTATTTATTATTATTTTTTTTTCTCTCTCTCTTTATAACGTTGTATTCCACTTTTTCGACTTGAATTTGATCAAGACGGCCGAGCCAGTAGAGTCGCGAGTAAATATTTTTTCATATAATGCAGCTATCTCTGCATATTCATAATCATTTCACTTTCAACAACATGCATTTGAATGATAATTTGTACAAATGTTTAAAAAACTATTTTACAAGAATATTGACAAAATATGGAAGAAGTAGAAATGTATGAATTTATGCTCGTGTCTATAAATCTATGTACAACTCAAAGTCAAGAGGCATCTATACGACAAGTCAATGCTTATTGAACTGCACCCAAACGCCCTTAGATATTTATACTACTGTAAAAAATTTCAGATATTTTATTCCGAATTCGTGAATCTCACATGAATTTTAATTTATATATGTATGTAGCATAAGTATCGTCTTACATTAGTAGCCGTCAACAAACGGCACAGTTGTCAACTCGATTGATTCTGATGTTCAATATACACAAACATACACATATCTTACACACGAAAATATATATGTATGATCGGTTTCAATCAGTTATCCATAGTCAATTGTGAGATGTACATTTCAAATTTTTTGGAATCCGCAGTTGTGTAAGTTCAAGTAGTAAAATATTCAATAGAAATTGAAGAACAACAATGATGGATAAAATCAAAGAAATTGACTATGCTTGCGACTCGCGACCAGAAACATTTAAAAGAGAAGATCATTTGGCTACAAAAATCAAATCAGTTCGCCAAGGACGAAAAACTTATCTGCGCAATGTAAGCAAAAAGACTTTGGCAAAAGTATTCGATGTAACACACAACCAAAAAACTATTCAGAAAGGAAATAAAGCAGTTCAGGAAAGACGAAGGCACTACGAGTGTAATGTGTGTCAAAAATCATTTTCACTTCAGCAAAACCTAAATAAACACCTAAAAGTAGTACATCAAGGACAAAAGAATTACGAGTGCGACGTGTGCCACAAAAAATTTTCAGATCGTAGCAACTTGAAGACGCACCAAAAAACAGTTCATGAAGGACGAAGGGACTACGAATGCGACGTGTGTCAGAAAAGATTCACAGAGAAGACTTCTTTGCAAATACACATAAAAGTAGTTCATAATAAACAAAAGGACTACGAGTGTGACGTGTGTCAAAGAACATTTTCGAGTAAGAGCTACATGAAGATACATAAAAAAGTAGTTCACGATAAACAAAAGGACTACGAGTGTGACGAGTGCCACAAAGTATTTTCACAGCAAGGCAACTTGAACATACACGTAAAAACGGTTCATGACAAACAAAGGGACTACGAGTGCGACGTGTGCCAAAAATCATTTTCACTTCAGAGCAACTTAAATAAACACCTAAAAGTAGTTCATCAAGGACAAAAGGATTACGAGTGCGATATGTGCCACAAAACATTTCCGGATCATAGTCACTTGAAGATGCATCAAAAAACTGTTCATGAAGGACGAAGGGACTACAAATGCGACGTGTGTCAAAAAGCCTTTTCAGGTTCAAGCAGTTTAAAAGAGCACCAACGATCAGTTCATGAAGGACGAAGGAATCATAAATGTAACGTGTGCGAACATGGATTTACACGTTCGAAACATTTGGAAAGACACCGAAGAACTGTTCATGAAGGACAAATGGACTACGTTTGCGAAGCGTGCCCAAAAGTATTTTCACGTTTGGGAAATTTGAAAGAACACCAAAGATCAGTTCACCAAGGACCAAAGGACTACAAATGCGACAACTGCCAAAGGGCGTTTGCATCAAAACAGAGTTTAATCTATCATCATAAAGTAGTTCACGACGAACGAAAGAACTACGAATCTGACGTGCGCCACAAAGCATTTTCACAGCTAGGCATTTTGAAGAAACACAAGAAAACAATTCATGAAGAACAGAAAGACTACGAGTGCAACGTATGCCAAAAATTATTTTCAAGTTCGAGCAATTTGAAAGCACACCAAAGATCAGTTCATGAAGGACGAAGGGACTACGAATGCGACGTGTGTCAGAAAAAATATTCACGGCATAGCGACTTGAAAAAACACATAAACACAGTTCATGACAAACAAAAGGGCTACGAGTGCGAAGTGTGTAAGAAAAATTTTTTTCAAAGGGGAGACTTGAAAAGACACCAAATAACAGTTCATGAAGGACAAAGGGATTTTGTGTGCGACCTGTGCCAAAAAGCGTTTACAACAAATAAGTTTTTATCAATTCATCAAAAAAAAATTCATGCAAGCCAAAAAGCGTTTGAAACCAATCATTATTTGACAGATCTACACGGAATGGTTTACGAAGGAGACGATGAATGCAACGCGAGTCAGGAAGTATTTTCAGAACAGAGCAACGAGATCGAGCACCAAAAATTAATAAATGAAGAACAAATAAAATATGTCCCAGAAGTATATAAAGACAACTCGTTGAACTTCAAATTAACTGATCATGACGAGCAAAGTTACTTCGAAACACATAACGTTTTTCGAAAAAAGTTTTTCAAAGGCCAGAAGGGCTATGTAAGCGATGTTATGTCTAAACGTTACGAGTCTTAATTTTAGATTCGAGTTGTATGAATGAACTAATTGTCAAAAGTTATTGGAGGAGACATATACACCTTGAAATCCTTTTTATTTTATTTAATAAAAAATAGACCTAAAATATAAATTGATATTGGTCAACTTTGAGGATTCTTACCAACTCTTTGAAAAAATATTTTCAACCCTACATACTGGAAAAAAGTCTCTAAATTTACAGGAGGTAACGGTGACTTGGAAAATTTCAAATTAAATTGTATGTCTATGTATCGAAACATTCAAGTTGAACCAATGATCTGTTCAAGTTCCTGGAGCGCTCTATTTGTTTGTTTATTGCGACAATCCCTACGGTCGCTACCTCAGATGAAGTGTTAGTACCATTAAAAGTCTATGCGTGACTATAATTGAGAGAATATTCTAATAAAGTGAAAAAAAATTTTTTAAAAATATCAGCTTCATGCAAATATTATGGTTTTAGGACCATAGGGATTGCAAACAAATAGAGCTCTTCAGGAACTTAAAAAGGTTATTAGTTCAACTTTAATGATATGATACATAGGCATACAATTTAATTTGAAATTTTCTAAGTCAAGGGTACGTCCTGTAAATTTCGAGACACTTTTCCAGTATGTAGGGGTAAAAATATTTTTTTTAAAGGGTTAGTAAGAATCCTCAAAGTTGGAAAATATCAATTTATATTTTAGGTCTATTTTTTATTAAATGAAATAAAAAGGATTTTAAGGTGTATGTGTCCCCTTAATAGAGACTAAGTTTTATTGTTTATTATACTGTAATTCATTGTAAGAGCGAATTTTAGTTTTTAATGCATACGTAATTATGTGTAAGTTAACATTAGAAAAAAAATGAAAACTTTATAACGTAAATATTGATTTCGGTCTAAAATTGACTACGTGTTATTAACAACGTTAATGTATAAACTGTAGCTCAGGGTTTGAGTGTAAGTCAGATTTTTAACTCACTATTTTGCGGCAGTGCTCCAGACAGTGTGTAACCTTGCCCTACGCAAATAAAATGTATGCAGAAATGTATTGATTATGAATAGAACTGTATAATCATGAAATATATTTCTTTGCTCGTGGTCAGTACATATAAATGATCTTACTTATTTCGGGCCCGACCCTAGCCAAGGAACAGCATCAGTGAAAAGTACATTATACATACGTCATACACACATCTTGTGCGCTAAAAACTATTAAGGCGCCTCGGATAGTTGTTATAACGAAAAGATAATTAAGATACCGAGTAAGAGAGAATACAAGAGAGAGAGAGATATATCTCGAGACTCTGCAGTCAACGTGCTGGCGCACGAAAGTGCATAATATTTTGCTTTGCGGCACAAATCGTATGCAGAGGCACATGCGATATCAGTCGTTAGGGAGTCACACAGTTGCTCGTCTTTGGAGGCATATACTACACACGGAGTGTCTAGTGAAACAGTCATTGTTGTCGAGATTTATTCGCAAACATGCACAAACTTCAGCAAAGTCGCGACGTGTGTTTGAAATGATACAACGCGACAAAGATACTGCGTTATTATACAGAATCTTATTACACGTTTTTTCAACTTGACCTGCAAAAACAATACTAATTTTTTGTCAACTTCATTTCAATAATAATATTATTATCACAGGTAATAAGTTTTCAGATGAGTAATCGATAATGTATTGATAAAAGAAAACAGCTAGTGTCTCTCTCTTTATTTGATCAATTTCGTACTTCAGCAATTTTAAAAGCACAAAAAGTGGACACTTAGAATCCGAGCCAGAAGCGATTAATATGCGGCTCTTCAAATGCGAACGAGTGATACGTTCCTCGAGAGTCGACGGGCTTTATTCCGAAACGGACATTAAAAGCCATAGGTCGTTTAGCAACAAACGTCAGCTATACAGCGCAGCGGCAAAATCTGCACATCATATCGCGCTCGCAGGGATGAGACTCGTAGGGTCGTGGCACGTACACATACACAGGCGTCAGGGCGTTTCCCAATCGACTAATTAACAAAAAACGAAGGAGCAGCAGCAGCAGCATCGCCAGTACAGTCGGTGGTCATTAATCATATTCGTGCATATAACGCGCATGCGAGGGCCGAAGAGTATAACTATGAAATCGTAGTGCAAGTACGAGTATGAGTGGTAGATATAATATAACCCTTGTAATATCGTGGATCGTGTGTATCGAGGTTCAAAGTTCAAAAACGTAGAGATTGGCGCGACTGCCTACATAACGATTTATCAGGAAATCTCGAGAGCTAATCACCTGGGAATGGTCGATGAATCGCTACGCGCGCATCGATGTATCGATAATTTCTTTGAGGCTAATAATGTTAAACTGCGCGGTAGTATCAATTAAACGTTTTTAGAGTTCACAAATACGAACTCTCTCTCTCTCTCTCTCTCTCACTTTTTCTCCGTAATCGATCTCGGCTAAATTTCGATATAGTCTGAGCTATATTCGAAGGTTCCGTTGGCCTACGGATAATAATCCAGCGCGCACAGGCCCTTGGCTAAACGACGAGAACTAGGGAAATTAATACTTATTAAAAATTTATATATTATATAGAGTCATCATTCACACACCTAGATAGGACTATATGCAATATATAAAAGACCTTTTTTGCTTAATCTCAAAAGCAGAGAAGTATCTGGTGCGAGGTATTTTATGAATTGGTTGCAGCGGCAACAGCAGCAACAGCACCTTTATTATATAGCCGAAGAATAATTTTCGGAGGCGAAAGATGCGGTCGTCGCGTCGGCGCCCGTATATATGTATACAAGTCCACGCGCGCGCGAGTCCCAGCCTATTTTCTTTTCTCGGAATAAAATCTCGTGGGTCTTGCTCTTTCACTCTCTGCGCATCGAAAAAGTTAATCGTAATTGCCTCTCGCAGCACGCGTATATAACATATATCGATGCGGAGTCGAGTCGAGCCGAGTGGTGAGCTCAAGACGAGAGACGTCAGTATAAGTAAGTGCAATTTTGGGTGTGTTTGTGTGTGAGTGTGTGTAACAAAAATTGCTACGCGCAGCGTTGACGTATATTCGATATATGCGCGCGAGCCATTCGTGATTTATTATATGTGCCAGTCTCGTGACGATAAGAACTGCGCTGCAGTAGACCGTGAGGTTCTGACGCTACTGAAAAAATTTCAAAACCAATTATCGATGTAAGTTTGAGGGGTTGCATTAGAAAAATAGAAAATTAGAAGAGCACTCGAGGAGGAAGTAATTGCGGGCTAATTATTACTTATTATCAGATAAAAAGATCACAATTTCTTTTTCTCTAGTTGGTTACCTTGAGTGCGTGGGTGGAGTAACGCATTTTTTCAAATTCTTGTAAGCACTCTAAGAGCTGTCTCAGAAAATCACCAGACAATTTAAATTTTTGTTATATTTTTTCAATAAAATGTTAAATACTTGATCGAATGCGAATTCCAAACTCGTAGGTAGCAACCAACGATATGGCAATGGTAATTTCGAGTAACCCTTTTATATCATAATAAGCAGGTGTTTAAAGTAACTACCTGTATCTTACGCAGATCAAGATCGAAAGTAATAAAATTATTTCGATCGAGTCTTTATTTAACCCCACGATATTGCTTGTACCTTATTTTGGTGCAAATTTCTCTCTATCTCTCGTTCTTATATTTTTCACTGTTTGTTGTACACACACAAAAATGTCATGGAGTATGAGTTGTACATAATTATAATAATCACAGTACGAAAGCTCGTAAATAGTAAAAACGTAAAACAACAATAGTTGCGTTATTTCCACTTTACGATCAAAAGCTTCTCTAAAGGCACTTTTACGTACGTGTGGGTGCGGATAAAGACAGAGAAAGAGCAAGGAAAGAGACGAGATAGCGAGAAAGAAAGTGGAACGAGCCAAACCGAGCGATTTAATAATTAAATTCAAAAAATGCGTATAAGCGCTCGAAACGTGGAAAAAGACGAGCATATATGAGCGCGCGAATCAGTCTATATATACGTGCTGAGCAGCAGCCACGCGGCAGCTGCATACAAGCATCTCTGCGTATATAAACGCGGACCTATATAATTATACCTACGGTCCTTCTCTTTCTCGTCAATCGTCTGCTTATAATAATGTAACTCGTTTTTCTCTTCTCTCTCTCTCTATATATATATATATAGAAAATTGCGCGGCTCATTCGAATATGTATGTGTGTATACACCACGACGCGCGTTCTTTAAAACGGCCCCAAATGCACTTATGCGTATTAAAACGCTCGTGCTACAAGCCTGACCATCACTAGCAGACTCGCTGGGTGATTTCGCGAGGTTTTGATTTATGAGCTTTTGGACCTTTACCCGCACGTATTATATACATATGCATAGCTGCACGAGGTTTATAAGCATCGCAGCACACACACACACGAACGCGGAGAGAAAAGAGCCAGAAGGAGGTTTTGCGTGTAAAAAAGTTAAAACAGCCGAAGAAATTAGTTTTCGTATATGTATATGGGTAAGACGATGATCTCAGATAATAGGTACGATTAAGAATTCGCATTTATAAATGCTCCACACGTATTCCACCGCGTGTATATTATAATATTGGCAAAGTGAAGGAAGTGAAGAAAAGAAAGGGTTAAGAGAGAGAGAGAGAGAGAGAGAGAGAGAGAGAGATACCGGGGCGCGCGGCACCGACTCGATGTGTCTGCGACTCCCTTCCTTTTTTCCACTATATATGCACACGCGCACGGGCGCACGCACTCTCTCGAGTAGTATACAGTGCCGAAAAGAGAGTCTCGAAAGTGTCTGTGTGTATGTGTGTATTAAAGCGCTGAGCCCCCGAGGCAATGGTACGCGCGGTGTCGAGGAGATGATCTTTCCCTTCTACTTTGGCGATCGATTTAATTCTTTTATGATTTTTTTATTTTTTTTTTGTCTGTTGCTTCCTATTTCTTTCATTCGCCTAATTTTTATTACTTTTAGAATCAAATTTTTGCAAGCTATGTAACGCGAGGACTGAGACATTGTACGGAGTCGCTTCCTACGTGTCTGTTCTGAGTGTGATCAAAACGTTTAAGCGAATTTTGATGAGAAGCCTTTTGAAGTACAATTTATCAATATTTATTCAAACTCCTCTTTTCTACTATGTATTACGTTTTCGCAGCCAGATAGTCAAATAAATAATTATAAATTGTGTCAAAGTAATCATCATCTGCAACGGAAGTACAAATAGTAGAATAGTAGAAAAATGTAGTAGTTTTCACACTAGTTAGTTCAAGAAATGTATGAAAACTCGATCATAATTAATGCCGGTCTCCACCACTAGATGGCAGGTTACTTCACATTTAAATGTATAAGTGGCAAAGTCAAAAAATCTGTATAAATCAGAGCAAGGCTGATTAAAAGTATAATGAAATATTGTGATGACGTAGATGTGCAAAACCAAGCCCGTGCACAGTCGTTCACTTTGGATGAGCGTGTCGCACAAAACAACGAACGCTAGGGCGTTACGCCAATGTCTATGTAGTCATTTCGGAGTACGTCTCTTCTGACGAGGATGCAGCTGAAATTCGAGATGCCAATTTCAAGCGACACAGCCATGTTGGCGATTCAAAGTTCGCGAGTTATACGCGCAAAGCTCTCTCTCGAAATCGTGTGCGTGCGTAGAAATGGTTGCAGTTGCGATCTTACAATCGGAAGTGTGTAGAGGTAGCGGCTACTGTAATACAACGAGGCAAAGAGAAATTTGGCGCCGTACACACACACATACACAAACACAGATAATTAGTACACTGCAATTTTTATTTATTCCGTGAACCCTTGGAGTATATGGTCAAATCTCAAAATAAAATTCCGTTTCGTGAAGAAAAAAAGGTGAAATTTTTTTTTGCGTCCCCAGCGGCCCAGACCCCCGCAAACTGTTCACAGGACCTCCAGAAGTGAAAAAAAACGCGTGAACATGAAGTTTGAAAATAGTTAATTTTTTTCGGGGAACTTTTGTGTTTTAGACGCCGAAAAGTCATCTTTTCACGCAAATACGACTTATTGCTCGATTTCCAAGTCGTTGAAAAAGTATCAAAACTCATCTAAAAAATTTAACTGACTACTGTATTCGATAAGAAATTTCCTTAGCTTTCTCATGGTGCAGTTAGATTTTCCGAAAAATCCAATTTTCACCGCGAAAATCTCCATCAAACATTGAGGGCTAAATATGTCGAAAAATTCAGTACGGAAAAAGTGTACTTTTTGGATAATTGTTGATTTTTCCTTGTGAAAAGGAGATTTTTCATGAGAAAGCTCAGGGAATTTTTTATCGAATATAGTAGTCAGTTAAATTTTTTGGATGAGTTTTGATACTTTTTCAACGACTTGGAAATCGAGCAATAAGTCGTATTTGCGTGAAAAGATGACTTTTCGGCGTCTAAAACACTAAAGTTCCCCAAAAAAAATTAACTATTTTCAAACTTCATGTTCACGCGTTTTTTTCACTTCTGGAGGTCCTGTGAACAATTTGCGGGGGTCTGGGCCGCTGGGGACGCAAAAAAAAATTTCACCTTTTTTTCTTAACGAAACGGAATTTTATTTTGAGATTTGACCATATATAAGCGCTGCTACCAATCGTTATACATACAAACGGTGTAAAAGGCAAAGCGACACCCCTAGTTGCTTCGTGTGTCGTGGTTATTTTTTATTTTTGTTCTATAGCTGTTGCCCGCAGTAGCTTGTTTTTGCTATCTTTTGTTGTTGTTGTAACACGAATAGTATGTTTACATTTTTTATTTCAAACGACTGCATTTTTTATTTTTGCGCTTCACCGTGACTGCTTTTATAGTTTCTACTGATAAAATTAATTTATTGTCAACTACTGTCTCTCTAAACCAGAGAAAAATAGTGTACATAGTAAATACTAAGATATCCTTTAACAAAATTTCCTAATTTCGCTGAAAACGAGTTTTGTTTTGTAGCAGGATCTATCGTAAACAAAAGTATCACTTTCTGATTTGGAGCTTTTTGATTCCACCGACAGATGGAGTATTGTAAATTCGCAAGCAGGAAAGAAGAAAAATGCCTATAAATAAAATACATAGAATGTAGAATCCGGACGAGTAAGTTTAAAATCTCCAATAGCTCGGACATGTTTCAACAGCACATATTTCGTATTATATTCGAATTATCATGCTAACGCATAGCCGTGTGCCGCCTAACACATAACGCATACAATAAAAGATTGGCTCCGTCTCTCGCAAAGTGAGCGAATCGCGACGCGCGTACTACGCACAAAAACCATTTACTGCTGCTCCTCAACACAAGAGCCTCATCACAGTAATTTTAACTCGGTATATACTTGTGCCCGGTATGTGTGTATACTTACGCGTAGATTTTACTCGCGCTCATCGTTATTTTTATAGCGTATTATACGCGGATACGCGGGAAAGTGTAACCAGGGTAAAGCGGGCAGTTTTCGAACGTCCAGCTAGTTTTCTGAAACTCTGAGAAACTAAAATTGTCCCGCAAATAACATATTTTTCACGTAGCAAAAAAATTGGAAACGCAATTAACTATCTCAGGTAGAAATGCACAGCGTAATTATAAAGATATTACCATTTTAAGCAAATTATAATCAATCGGCTTATTTTTGCGAGTATCAAATTACCTGAAAATATCAATTTAATTGTTTCACAAAATTTAGATCAGTTTTCAATCGCTTTGAATAAGATAATATTACTTTAAGCTTCCACCACTAGATGGCTAGCATAACTTAATCGGTAAATCTGCAATTGGTAAAGTGAAAATAATCGTATAAGTCAAAGAAAGCCTTTGAAATAATTTGTCACACCACGGCCAGACCCAGCCATGGGACCGCGTGTGCTTTATTCAAAGGTGGGTCATCCGGGGTCTCGGCTACCTGTAAGAGAGAACGGGATAGGCGCGCGAAATAACAACACGAGCATTTAAATATAAATAATAAATCTAACGATTTATTCACACTCACACACACATTCCCACTACAATTTCGTTGTGTCAGTCATCCGATCTGGCACTCCAACTGCCTCGCAGGACAGCTACGTCGGTGACTACATTACCGAACACCAAATACTTTCACCAGAAAAGTAATAACGTCTTACATGGCTGAAAACTTCCTTCTCCTGGATGGCAATAACTGACTACGTCAGCGTAACGATGATTACAACTGTGAGAACACTCCGTGAATGATAACTACTTTAAACTGACCTGTGCTAGTCAAGTGCTCACTAGTATCACCACTAAATAGTTCACCGCCACGATATTATTTTAATAAAGAAATACTCGATATTTTACTCTCAAAGGGAAACTCGCGTTCACTTGGGTTCAACCGTCTTTTCCAACGACCAAGTAACAAGTAAGTCGTCTGCTTAGTTCTTCTCCTCATCCGATCTCTCTCTCCCTGTCGGTCCATAAGGAGTAAGCGAGATATCTTCATCTTCGTCTCTCCTCGTTACACACGTAGGCCAAACATGAAATATAACAAATCATTCGATCAGATATATTATTCCTACAATAATATATCCGAACGACGCATGTTTTCGAATCTACAACGACTCATCAGACGCTACGGCGTCACAAATTTCAATGTGGTTTTTAAATTTCTTGTTACTCAAGCGTAACGATTCAACTACTTCGAAATTGTTTCAATTCGCCGAAAACGGCAACAACAACAATTATTGCTGCGAGGAAAATTTACTCAGTTAGTCGAACACAGCTGCATCTACGTGCAAAAGTATATTACGAGCATTCATCCGACTCGGTGTGTAAGAAGTAAATTAGCTACTCTAGCTCCATAAATAAAGCGCTGCGATATAGCCAATTTCATATACTCTCTGACCTATTAGTTATACTTTCTCTTTCTCTCTCTCTATTTATTATAAAAGCTTTCGGTAGTTATTAATATCTCGGTATATGTGTACGAGTTTATATAGTCGTATCAATTAACTCGGGTCTTATACGGCTCCGCGCATTGCTTTGCTGATGAATGCGCCAGCGATCTGCTTTATTTTAACGCGCGGGGATATATAATCGGCGCGCGTGAAGGAAAATAATTACACGACTCATCGTCGTCGTCGTCGAGAGAGATGGAAAAGGCCGTGAAAATGTGCGCGCGCGCGAGAGAGAGCAGAGGTTGCTGGATCCATCACGTTTTGTATCTATGTCTATAAGCGAGAGGAATGGGTAAGGGTTTCTAATCCCGAAACTCGCTCTGCTACGATAATCCTCTCGCGTCGTTATAAATTTCTCGCATCTCGTCGTCGTCGGTACGGTGCCATGTGGAGTTTCATATCAGTAGGCGATCAAACGTGTATATAAGTTCACACAGAAATAGAGCCGAAGGGCTTATATATCACTCGGCTCTCTCTCTCTCTCTCTCTCTGACTATCGTGAAATGAAATGTCGACGAAGCTCAGTCATATTATATACACAGGTATATGTATATATACAGAGGTAGAGCGAGAGCCGGAGTTATTGCAGTCGACGAAGAAGATGTACCGTATAGCTACATATATATACGTAATACATGGAGCGAGCAATAATTTGGTTATAAGTTGAGAGATTAGGTCCGAATTCGATTACCTGCGAGGCAGTGGCGGCGGCAGCGGCAGCAGAAGCAGCAACAACAGCAGCAGCAGCAGCGCCAAGCTCTGAGGTATCAAACTGTTTAACAGTCTTCTGTGCTAATCAAAACCGAACCTTATTACACCCTTCCCATCCGAACCCAGCACCACCCACCCACCCCCGCGTGCCCCTACGTCTCTGCCGTGCACACGACACACACACACCTAATGATACACGCGAGTTATCAACTATTACTGCGCGCCATGATGACCTTTTACCAATGCGAGCGCGACTTAGTATTCAATTTTCAGTTACGTCGACGAGTAAATTCGGCTTGCGCGTGTAAACTGTGAATTCGTACGTTTATACGAGAAGGTGTAAGCTGCATCGGACGGATACGGAAGGACAATGAACCGAATCGCGATCGATACACCGAATTCTTTACTGCAGTTCGTACATGATTGATTTCTAACGAGTTGGTTAACATTAATGTAAAAGTGGAGAAAGTTCGAGTGGCAGTATTAAAATATATTACAATATATATAAATATGAGATTCACTCAGAACCATGTTATACTTATGCAATTATTTTTACTTTTTCAATTGTAGGTTCAGTAATGCAGGTACTCGCCATCTAGTGTAGAAATGTAACAGACAACTAGGAACAACGTTTAGAAGTAAACTGTAATTTGTTTTATACTATTATGTTCCTTTACCACTTGCAGATTTGCAGACAAAGGTACTCGCCATCTAGTGGTGGGAGTTACAAGAAAGCAAACTTAATTTTAGAAGTAAACTGTGATTTGTTTTATACAGTTATGTTACTTTGTCGCTTGCAGATGTACAGACAAAGGTACACGTCATCTGGTGTTGGACGCTGGTATTAATTATTATTGAATTTTCATACATTTTTAAAGAAATTGATGCAAGATTAGGATTTTTAAAACATTAATTTTCAATCGAAACGTCTATGTTTGAATATCACGGTCGATATACGTAAAAGTACCTGAACCAAAATTCAGTATCGGTCTGATTTCGCATTGAATCTGCATTATATTTGAGGAGTTTTTTAACAGTGTAGTTTAACAAATATACTGGCAAAGCTTCCTTGAAAAGAAAAAACGTTTTCGAGTCATGGTTGGAAGATACAAAATCGACTCTACCAAGGAAGGTAAACCAAGGAAAAAAATCGTCCAGAAGAAAAAAAAAAGAGAAGAAAATAATGAAATCGAAAGAAGCATCGTACATAAACGAAACAGCGAACGGCCAATTATAGTATTTCAAACATCGGAGTCGCGTAAGGTTTTGCGCGTGTACGCGCAAGCTCAGCTGCGGTGGGTGCGTTCTACGTACACACACAGCCCGGTCGCAAGCAAGCAAACTCTCCTGCAAGCTCTCTATGTCTCTCTCTCTCTCTCTCCACGTGGATATGCATCCGTTGATTGACGTGTAGTCCTGTCTTCTCTCTCTCTACACACTCACTTGGTAGCAAAGGCTACAAACACACACTGGGCCTCTGCTGCATCTCTACGCGCGCGCGAGCTTGTTTATCCTGCAGCTCTTATGCAGCTCGTTGTTCTCTCTCTCTGCTCCTATACATATATGTATGTGTATTAGCTTTTGCGATACAGCAGCGGCAGCAAACGCAAGCGCGCAGCAGTGGTGCTGTGTGTTTTGCCTATCTGACGGGGCTGGACAATCTCATTGCTGCTGCTGCGTCGTATACGCGCGCGCGAGTGTGTTTGTGCAGCGAGCTTTAGCAAAGCACGCCATGGCCTCAGCAGCAGCAGTGATCAGCGCGTACTAGTAGTAGAAGCCGTCGCCACCGCACATAGCTGTATCAACGCGTAATGAAGCAATTTAGCTTCGATGTCGTATGCAGAGAGAGAGAGAGAGACTCACAGAGTGAGATAGACTCATATGTAGTAGGCCGCAAATATATTTGGAAATCGCCGAAGCCTCTCGTACGCAAGCTTAGCAGTAGCCCATCAGAAAATTGTAAAGTCCGTATAGAGAGCGTATATACTGTAACGCAGCAGCTATTTCTCTCTCTCTCTCTCTCTCTCTATATATATATATATATATATATATATATCTTTTTCTCTAGTT